>NW_019727405.1:719802-732785 GCF_002891405.2 Cryptotermes secundus | reverse complement strand
AGGTGCACCCAGATAACCTGGACAGCGCTATGTTAATAGGGGTGTACGCTTCTGGTAAAGTCATCACAACCAGACAGGCTGAGTGGTTGGAACCAGGCAAAGTGGATCTTAGAGAAACAGGACAGAAGAATGTGTGAATTGGATTCATCTGACCCAGGATGGACACCAGGCACGAGCTCCTGTGAACACGTAAATGATGTTGGGGTTCGATAAAATGCTGAGATTTTGTTCTCTAGCTCATCAACTATCAGTTTCATAAGAACGACTCTGCTATATGGGGCTGGCCAATTATGTACCTTCATATAAATCGCGGAATTTTAGAAGATTTAGCATACAACATTTCAGGAGATGCAACAAAGTAAGAACTTGAGTGCCTCTGTTGGGAAGCAAGAAGCAAAATGGGTTAAACGATCCAAAACGGAGCCACTGGAAACCAACCAACCAACATTTCAGGACCTACACTAAACGGCACAAGTGTCGAGCTAACCTCGATGTTCGCACATCCACCATGTTGGTATTACTGACGGGACGAAATCTGAAGCATAAGAATGGAGTGGTCTGCAATGGCATGATGCTCACACCAAGTTTCATCAAAATATGTAAATTCGTTCAAACGTTATCAAGAGGAATAGATACAAGGTAAGGACACATGGATACAACACTACAAGCCTGCCTTCCCTTCCTTTCCTTGTACAGTTAATAAAACAAGGTAAAATCTAACACCAAATCCATATTCGGGAACCGGGGTAGCGTAGTTGGGGTACCGGGGACTCTTTCCCCGGGGGTAAAGCGGCTGGGGCGTGAAGCTGACCACTATTCGGTTATTCAGTATAGAGGGGTGGGTTTCCCCATGCAACGCGACTAACAGTCTATTGTATATCCCCCTTTAATTTCTACTGTCGTCATACCCTATCGATACTGGTGCCCGTTATCTCCCCTTTCTGCCAGCGAGGCCGGCCCTCTACTGGCATTGGTACCCGATAACTTCCCCATCTACCGGAGGCATTCGAAACTACTTGGGCGGGAAACATTTGTCTCCTAGAGACATGAGGATTTTTTACGTGCCGTAAATCTACGACACGGGACCCACGGCTTAAAGTCCCTCCCGGAGGACTTGTTCCCTGAATTTTTCCGCCGGGTTTGAACCCGCGTACCTTGAGTCATGAGGTGGGAACGTTACACCTAGACTACGGAGGCCGCTAAGCTGACCACCACCTCCAACTAATGTCGAGGTCAAGAAAGCGTGGAGATATACATCCACAAGTTAAGTTCAGCACAGGGACAACTTTACTTACTTCACTACTTACTACTCACATTCGATTTTCTTCTGTTATTCGCCATTAGAAGAATGTTGCACATCAACAAGCCCTGACGTGACATAGTAACTAAGTTCACGCAGTAATAACCAAATCACCTTTGCCATCCGTATGCTGATCACGCAGCACATTAACACATCCTCGATCTGTAAGCATGGGGCTCCGTCTCTTATTCGGCACTTCACAGGTTACAGGGCATGAAAGCATTTTATACAAATTTCAAATTTATTTAAAGCCAAAAAGTTCCTCTGTGCTCAGTTGTTTTCTGACACCGCGTGTACTTGCTGGGCGTTGAGTGATCGCCTCAAGAGGCCAGCAGAATCCAATTCCAGACCTTTCTTCGATAAACTTTGTTTACCTTATCAAACTCTTCTGTAACGGATGCGTCGATACAGCCAACTTTCAAGCAAATAGGACGGGTTGTTGATGGCAGACAGAACGCAATGCAATTATGCACTCATAGAATGGCGATCCATCTCAGTCATGTCTCGCAAACAAAAACCGTCATTGTTTCAAAATCTGACGTTTCAGAGGAAAACGTAAAGTTATTTATCAGCATAACTTCTTACATTGTTCGAAGATTGATGGATTGATTCGTCCGCCCTTGGTAGATATTATTACGCATATGGAAAGAATGGGCAATTCTGGTGTCATCATCTGCAGATGATAAGAATGTTTTCAAGGCCACAAAAATATTAATTTATCTGTTTATTTTTAATGTGCGGGCTTATAAATATAAGGACTTTAGAAGACTACATAGACAGGCACTCGCCACCACAAAACTAAGTTCGGAAATTCTATCAGTCACTTTGAGTAAAAGACACGTAGGAGGGCAATACTGGAAATTACTGTGCTGTAGAATGTGGCTCCTTGTACACCAGTTTATCATTAAAGACGTTTCGGAGGAACATTCCGTCTCCATCTTCAAGAATGAAGAGACCCGGCACTGGTCTTTAGTCTTCGTACCATTTTCTTCATGGTGGCTAACTCGTCTACTGTGAAGATAGAGGCAAAAGATTCGTCCGAAACGCTGGCACATATCTTCTACACGATATGGCATCACAACACAGATGACAGTGCTCCTCAAATTTCTCTTGATAGCGCCGAATCAGCCCAATAAATCGATGCTCAATTTGAAATGATTAGTTCCCCGTCACAAGCGGAGTTACGTTGCTGATACAGCGCCGTTGCATAGCAAAGGAAGCTATTTGATTGTTGCTTGCGTATTCGTTGCCGCGGGAATGTGTTTACCGAAAAGTTGCCTAGCAATGGAAGTCTCCTCTGATTTCACTATTCCGGATTTCGGGCGTCATATACTCGTATGTATAGTAAAGTTGTTCTCACTGTCCTAATTAAATAATTACGACGACATGAAGACGTGTGGGGGAGTAGAGGTATAGCTCCACCACTCTTGACCTCGACACTACATGGAGGTGACTGGTTAGCTTCATGTCCCGGCCGCTTTACCCCCCAGAGAAAGAACCATCAATACCCACTGGATATGAGGCTGGGTGGGTCCCAAGAGCCAGTCGGGGCCTTGTGGAAAACGAAAAAATGTACTTCCATTGACGGGAATCGAACCTCGGCCGTCCATCCCATAGCCCGTTGCTATACCGACCGAGTTATCCGACCCTATATACACGACATGTAACTTTCATGTCACTTTTTTACTGGGAGGGTGAAGGAGCAGTTTTTAGATGCTCCTTCTGATAAGAGCAGTGTCACAGCGAAAACATTGGAATGGTTAGAAACGGTCACTTGATACAGGGGCTGCGGAATGTTAATTTTCTGAATTAATGTCAAACTCTATAATTTGGAAAGATAAACTTTCATGCCGCTGTTCTGTCGGTTTCCTGTTTCCAATCGCTGACCGATCAGAGAGCACATAAAAATACTGTCACGTGTATCAGTGATTTAAGACGGTGTTCAAATTGGTAATTTGATTTTTTGACCACTTACAGGTATTACCTACAAGTAATTATAATGCTTTCAAGGTTACTGCAATGATAACACATAAATAATGCCTTCAACGTCTGCTGACACTATTCATTGCTAGGTAACAGATTCTAACAAAGGCTATTCCTTCACAATGTCTTCACTATCCGTTTCCTGGCAACGGATTTTAACACAAGAACTATATCAGTCACACTCCTGAGATCACTGCACTACAGCACACATCAAGTCTTCACAGGTCGGCTTCTTGTACTTTTCTCTACCCCTCCAGCCTACTGCTTTCTAGCTTCTGCCACTTACTACTACTGCGTAGGAATTCTGCACACTTATATAGATACAGCATGGACACGCACCACAGAAAACACATGTAACGTGTTCGCTATCCAACCAGGTCATTGGTGTGCTGACTGGACCTACAGAAAACACGTCACGTGACTTCGACCCACTGTTGTGTAAAGTCATCGCGGAAATGAAGAAAATACTGCTCCAGTATTGTTGGCAGCGTGCGCGGGCGTTACCTAGCAATGGATTTACAAATCAGTGTGCACTGATTCCAGGGTAAGGTGCCAATAAAGCCTAAATGCCCTCACCTGGACGCTGAGTGAGTTGCTGAATTACTACGGCGCAATAAATGTGGCGCCTACGCAAAAAGACCAAGCCCTCCTCTCGTCGAAGAGGAGGCACCATTTTCAAACATATAAGTGGTCTTGGAAGGAACAACAATTTGGTCATGTGTTCCGGCGAGACCGGAAGGCAAGAATGACTGTGTTGGCGAGGACCAGCACCAGTCTACTGCTCTGGCCTGCTCTACTCTGCCAGCATGTACTGTACATGAGCGTGTACGTCGCGATGTCGATTTGGAAATACTGGTTTATAGTTTCTCGGTGAGGTCCAGTCTTCATTATCACTTCACCTAACTACACGAGTAAACTTTACTTTCTTTCTGACTTTTATGTCCCAGTATCGTGTTAAAGCTTTTAATTTAATTGCGTGTGCTTTAATTTCACCCATTCTTTACGCTTAAGTATTGTGACGCTGTGGATGAGATTAAATTGCTGCTGTCACACAAAAAGCAGTTTACAGATGCCACACGCTTACACGAGTTTCATGACAGTTTCCCCCGTGCATGAACGGCAAGGCGATATGTAGTATGTTTATATTCTGAGAGGCCATGGTATTTGCCCATGTATATCATTGAATAGCCTATCGCCACTTTTTCTTTGCCAGAAACATATGCGTCGGTAAACTGATTGTTATACAGTGTGCTCTCCATAAGCTGCGGGGAGCTTAGGTTGGTGTTGCATTTCACAAAAATGTTTGACTAACATATTATTCTGCGTATCCTGAACAACACAGTTCAGAAAGGGGTTTCTTTTCATCATTTTGTATCTTCATTCATATATTATGAAGAAATTTTAATCTAAAATGAATTTGAGTATTATTCCTTCTTAAAATTTTAATCGCTACACTCTATAATTCTGATAAGCAAAATAGCTATATCCCGGGCGTAAAGCGGGTACTTCTGGTAGTAGAAAGTAAAGTGTCACAGCTCAGTTGTAATATGTAAGCTAAGCAAATGATTTCCAACGCCATTACAGCTCTGTCTGACAAGTTGCCTATCCCTTGGTGTGGATGCCATCCATGTTTTGTGTTAAAAATCTCTTACGCATAAAATCAAATACCGCGGTTGTCAAAATGAACAGAAATGGAAATCCGCAGTTGGCAATGGATTGCCGTGTATTTAGCTTCGGAAAAAAAAGGATCTCCGTGTAAATCTTTTCAAAAGGTTATGCTAGCCAGAGGTGCTACCAGGAAACTTATCTTTAACACAAAGGCCTACTATAGCATTGCAGTTTCTGACAGTTCATTATTATTTTCATATCAACTTTGACTAGACAGGACAGCATAAACACAGAAAAGAAAGGCAGACATACACAGAGTAGGATTCGAACCCACGATCCGAGTACTTGAGCGAGGGAAGACAATTCGTGTCTTAGCCCGCACGGCCATGGTGAAATTGGTATTGAAATCCACTGATGCTAGACCTGCTAGTGGTGAGGTGGGGAAAAACAAAAAAACATTCGTGTATTTATAATTAATTGAAAATAAGGATTGCTCAGACACATAAAGCGTTCCAAGCTTTTCAAGAAAACGTAAGATTCATTGCCGTGTTTATGTCTGTTACTAGTCCATATCTTGAGCCAGATTAATCCAGTCCGCACCCACCCCCCCCCCAATTTATTTAAGATCCAATCTACAATCTACAGCTGTGTGTTATAGTGGTCTCTTCCTTTCACATTTTTCTATTTTCTATTTACCCTACATGCGTGCTACAAGTCCTGTTCACCTCATCCTTACTGAGTTGATCATTCTGATAATATCTGGTGAGGAGTAAAGACTGTGAAGCTACTCTGTACGAAATGTTCTTTTCCTGCTACTCCATCCCTCTTAGGTACAAATATTCTCTTCTTTCCAAGCATGCTCAGTCCATCTTGCTCCTTATGTGACAAACCATGTTTCATAAGCCATACACATTACAGAAGATTACATTTTAAGACAAATAAACAAGATCTCTTTTCCTTCTGGTCTGGTTCCATTCCCAGCAGCCGTTTTCATAACACTTCACACTAAATGTGTGTGCATCATTTGCGGTCTGCATCCGTCTTATCACGCAGGGTGTACTAGACTGCTTGTCTGTTCAGCGCTCTCTAGCGGCAAATCCTTGTCACGATTGAAGCAATAAACACACAAGTGCGAATTCACAATGCTACATCTCACAAACAGCGAACTGATTTCCTGACGACATGCAACTGGTTTGTTATGAAGGACGCAGAAACCTGTTGCCATGAATACCTTCAAACGGCTCTACTTCCTTACCGAAACATTTCCTAATCCATGTTTCTATAATCCGTTTTCACTGCTTCACTCGCCCCCTCATTTACAACTATTCTTTGGTTACTCTGAACATAAACATTTCAAATGTAACGAAAATATTCCCTCTAAATATTTCCGATAACGTAGTTAAGGAAAGTTGCCAATAAATGTCATATAGCATCAGATACAGCAATTTTTGTAAAGGTAGAAATTTTCGATATTTGACACCTATAAAATTAAAATGAATATATGGAGGTTGAAATAGTTTTACATATATATAAACTCCTTGGCTTTTAGTCCGCAAGCGAACTATACCGACCGAGCGACCGCCGCCGCCTGTTGGCGAAGTTGGTGCCAACTTTTAGCGGATAGAGGATGTCGCGTGGTCAGCGCAACGGATACCCACGACCGCTGATCTCCGGTTTCTAGACCGGAGCCGTTACTTTCCATGTATATATATAGACAGTTTTAAGAAATCAGAACCAAATGCAGATGATGTTTTATTGTCCAAATGTTAACAAGAAAATAACTGGTACAACATAACTCCAGAAGAAGNTACAGAAATGGAACGGACTGTCCCCATCATTATAAAATCCCGAAACTGAACTCCATCCCGAGCTGTTACAATATGTAAGTCAGAATGAATACCCCATCCTCGCCTTGAAGTGACTTAACCTTCACGATGGACGCGGTGTGTTCCTCCAGCACGCTGGTACCGACCTACCGACTGCAACATGCGCTGTAACTCGGAAGACCAGGGCCGTGGTGTAGCTCAGGTGGCTAGTTGCCGGATTCGAGCCCGGGTCATGTCATGTGGGATTTGTGGTGGGAAAAGTGGCGCTGGGGCAAGGTTTTCTCCGAGTACCCCGGTTTCCCCTGACAATCTTCATTCCACCAATTGCTCCACAATCACCCTCACCTATCATCTGGGGCTGGTACAATAGGCCAGAAGTGGCCGCAATAGCAAGTGGACTCAGTCTCACCCAACTATGAATAATAATACAATTAAAGAAGACCACGACGTGAATTGTCACTGCCCTACAAACCTCAGATCACTTGTACAACGGATAAACTTGTATGTACTCTGTCTCCTCTCTCTATGGCTCTACAGCCCTTCGGACCTTGGCCACGTTTTTAGTTTCTTAATCATATACACAGTCGGTAGGACTCCTTGGACGGAGGATCAGCCTATCGCAAATTCGATACTTACATACAGAACATAAACACACAGACATCCATTCCTAGAGTGGGATTCGAACCCATTATCCCAGTGTTCGAGCGGGCAGAGACGGTTCATGCCTTAGACCGCGCGGCCATCGTGATCGGCGGATATGCGAGGTGCTATCGGAAAGTTCCTGGACTAGGTCGAAAATAAAATTCTGCTTAACTTACTCAATTTTGGCTCCAATTTCCTTCAAAAGAGTCTCCTTGAGAACGTATACAGCGATCCCACCGTTTTCTCCGCGCTTCAAAAGCACCGTGACAGTCACTTTCCTCAATGCTGTCGAGTACCACTTGCTACTCGCTTTGGATGTCAGACACTGTTTCAAAACGTCGCCCCTTCAGTTTAATTTTCAATTTGGGAAGCTGAGCGAAATCACAAGGGGCTAAGACCGGCGAGTAGGGAGGATGGGGAACGATAACCGTGTTGTTGTTAGTCACAAACTCCGTGGCTTTCAGAGGCGTGTGGGCGGGCGCGTTGTCGTGATGAAGGAGCAGTGCGGTGCGTGTTCAGATTTTCTGTTGAGATTTCCTGACAAACTCCATAACTCATCCCAACGGTGTCTGCGAGCTCATGGATTGCTCGGCGACAATATTCATTAATGAGTTCCTGAATTTTTTCAACATTTTCTGTCATTTTGCTGGTGCTTGGTCCCCCTGAACGTCTGTCATGTTCAACTGACACTCGACCGGCCATGAAACGTGAATGCCATTCAAAAACCGCTGTTCGGTTTAAAGAATGTTCTCCAAAAGTCTCACGAAGCATTTCAAGGGTTTCGGTAGCGGATTTACCGAGCTTCACGCAAAATTTGATGCAGATATGTTCCTCGATTTTGCCATCCGTCGCAGGCAAAACGAAACACGAAGTCGAAAAAGCATTTGTGTAAACACAGCACGTGTTCACAGCGTGATGTCACGAGGCAGACTGATGTAATATGCTTGCGGAAGTGTGACCTTGCCCTCCCCTTTCATCTTCTTTCAACGAGATACTTACAACAATAACAGTCTGGGAACTTTCCGATATCATCTCGTATGAACTAGGTACAATTATTGTTTCTGGACATTATCCATCATCCTATTTTTTAAACACACAATATAGTATGTATTAGGTTTCTAAAGAGTTGTATCTGATGGTACCAAATACCTGTAGGATGTTTTCAATAAAATAGATATGACATCCATATTAATATTATCATAGTGAGTTCAATCGAAATCGGTTCCACAGTTGTGGCACTGCTACTTGCCAAAGAACAAGGAATTAATATGCGAGCCTTTCATTTTCTTCGAAATGTACGCAGTCAGTATGTCTTGCAGCCATTCATGACACCCTGACGGATACTTCTCGCGTCTCCGTTTAAAGCAACTTATAAGCAGAAGTTGATTAAAAATTTTAGTCTAGAGTGGAACTGCTACAACACTGTTACTAACGCAACACGCTGAGAAACTTTGACGTAGTTTCTACGACAGCATTATTTTCATCACAATAAGAATTTTAATGAAGTTGGCGAAACTTGAGCTTTGCTGCTACATCAACTGTTTTCACTTGAACAAGAATTCAGATAAGGTTGGTGCGTATTTTGTATACACAACAACAGTGGAAACTGTGATAAGCGTGTTTCCCCGTTATTGATAAAACATATATTGACAGAACTAAACCATAACGATAATCAGATAATTTATTTCTCAATACTGCAAAATACGCCATTGTATCAAGTTGGTTAGAGATAAACGGAGAATTCACTGAACACAGAGAGATCAGGAGAAGCGACATCTGCGTGATGAATGCGATTTAGGTCACAACTGTAAACATACGCGTTCAGTACAAGAGGGGCACAAAGGACTCTTGATATCCAAAACTGTAATTATGACACTCAAATGTCAAGGAGCTCGTCACTAAATCCTGATCGAAAGTAAACATATCCCGTTTCCTATATTTATGCAATGTCGATAATTAGTATCTTTGTTTACCGTCAGACAAATTAAAAAATATATCCTAAAATATTATTTTACTTCCTTCGTCTGTTTGTCTGCACATATCTTCAGGGGTAGGAATCATAATGTTTATAATTTACTTCAAGCCTTGGCATGTCTGGCCATGCTACACCCTGTGTTTTCTACGCTGCTATGTCGATATTCACGCTACGTAAATAAACAAAACAAAATAAGATTTTAAGTTAAAAATCACAGTGAACGTAAGTGATAATTACATAATTTCATTTATAACTTCAAAAACCTTAATTCGTATTAGCGGAAAATATCGATTGAAGACAGTAAGTCTACATAAGAATAGGAAATAGTAAAGCAGTCAGTGTTTTTCTGTGTTTGTCTACAGGTAGAGGCCTTGCGACGAGCTGATCACTCGCCCCAGGAGTCCTACCGTGTGTGTAAGTTCTAGTAAACCGAAGTGAAACGGAGAGTTTCATGGAGGTAGGCCTAGGCCCAAATTGGGGCTGTAGCGCCACGGGGAAAAAAAAGCAGTCAGTGTTTTTCTGTGTTTGTCTACAGGTAGAGGCCTTGTGACGAGCTGATCACTCGCCCAAGGAGTCCTACCGTGTGTGTAAGTTCTAGTAAACCGAAGTGAAACGGAGAGTTTCATGGAGGTAGGCCTAGGCCCAAATTGGGGCTGTAGCGCCACGGGGAAAAAAAAGCAGTCAGTGTTTTTCTGTGTTTGTCTACAGGTAGAGGCCTTGCGACGAGCTGATCACTCGCCCAAGGAGTCCTACCGTGTGTGTAAGTTCTAGTAAACCGAAGTGAAACGGAGAGTTTCATGCAAGTAGGCCTAGGCCCAAATTGGGGCTGTAGCGCCACAGGGGAAAAAAAAACAGTCAGTATTTATGCATTATACAAATACATACCGTCTTTTCTGTGTACAAAATTCAATAAAATTCAAAATACATATAGAGACCAGACGAAAATGATAAATGACAGTATCATGATGAAAACTTTATTATGAATACGACGAACGCTGACTGGGCACATTTAAACTACATATGGAGCATACAACAGATATTATTTCGTGAAGCCACACATTTCAAATACTGGGCTACAAGGCCCTCAAGCTACTGAAACAGCGAGGCGTGCTAATGCTTATAATCACGCATTCAACTACACAGTGTTATAATGTGTTTCAATAATAATAATAATAATTAAATCTTATTTATTTACGTGATAACTCAACAGCCCGAAGGACAATTACAAAGTGAGCATGAGTAAAGATAATAATAGTGATGATTATAATGATAATAATAATAATAATAATTCAATTAGCACTAGTCAAAGTTATTATTGAGAAGTTACAAAGTGATTAATAATAATTATTATTAATTATACTATTATTATTATATACTATAATACTATTATAATAGTATTCGCAACATAATTCGGTTCTACAAACACCGGGATGAAGCGACAAGCTTCTAAAGTAGAATCTCTAACATAGCCCACGCTAAATTTCGAGAACTTAATCTGAATTAGACTGTGCTGTTCCCATCCAAGAATGTAGAATGGTTGCCATGTTAGCATCACTATTTCTTATGTAGTTACTTATTCTCGGCTCCCTTAACGAAGTTCTGAACAGTTCATGTTAACGTCGAGTGGGGGACTTAGTTAACAGCAAATCGGAAGAGACGTGCAAGGGGGAGACCATGGCATAATTTGCGAAATTAACCCGGCATTTGCATGGAGAGACTGTTGAAAGCTAGGGGCAACCGGATTCAGGATAGCCGATATCAGACGAGATCTGAACCCGGGAGCTGCGGAACATGAAGACCGTATGAGAATGACAGCGATCTACGAAGTACCGGGGTGCCAGACATATCACCTTTCAAGAAGATCAGTCAAATGCTGCCTAAATTGCTGTCTGTGAATCCCAACA
This sequence comes from Cryptotermes secundus, assembly GCF_002891405.2. Classification (NCBI taxonomy): domain Eukaryota; kingdom Metazoa; phylum Arthropoda; class Insecta; order Blattodea; family Kalotermitidae; genus Cryptotermes; species Cryptotermes secundus. The sequence goes on along the minus strand of NW_019727405.1, from coordinate 721,547 downwards.
AGGGCAAACACACACAATTTGCTCGGAAAAAAAGGGAAACATAAAAATGAAATATCCTACTCATAGCCACGGCTATAGGCTATGTGCAATACCTTAAACCACCTCAAATACTGACATCTGCATAACAATAGTTATTGGACAGTAGCAATGAAATTTCAGCATGAAGTTAGAAAGCTTTAAACTAAATGTAATTAAATTTTTCGTCTTAAAAGCGGAGCGAAATTAAGTTGTGATAGTCTTCTTCTTCCTCTGTTGCTCCCACTTGGAGAAAGGTTTGTTTCACTTCAGTTCTTTTAATATTAGACGGTTGGTAAGGCGCCTTAGACGGCGGATCAGCCAATGGCAAGGCAGCTTTCTAAACAGGACAACACAAACAGAGAATAACTCAAACAGATACCCATGCTTTGAGTGGGATTCGAACCCAGGATCTCAGTGTTCGAATGAGTGAAGACATTCCGTGCCTCAGAACGCGAGGCCTCTGTGAACGGCGAGATCGTTAGAAACAAACCAAAACCTGATTCAGGAGGAAATTAAGAGGAGATTGAACTCGGGTAATGCTTGCTACCATTGAGTCCAGAGGCTTTTGTCTTCTCGTCTGTTGTCTACAAACACAGAATTGGAATATACAAAGCTATTATTTTACCTGTGGTTCTGTATGGGTGTGAAACTTGGTCTCTGACATTAAAGGAGGAACACAGACTGAGGGTGTTTGAGAACAGGGTGTTGAGGAGAATATTTGGACCGAAGAGGGATGAAGTGACAGGAGGTTGGAGGAAACAGCATAATGAGGAGCTTCATAACTTGTACTCTTCTCCAAGTACAATAGAATGATCAAGTCAAAGAGGATGAGGTGGGCAGGGCATGTAGCACAAATGGGAGAGAAGATGAATGCATGTAGGATATTGGTGGTGAAGCCAGAAGGAAAGAGATCAATAGGAAGACAAATACGTAGGTGGCTGGACAATATTAAAATGAATCTTAGAAAGATAGGTATGTCTGGTATGGACTGGATTGAGCTGGCTCACGATAGAGACCAGTGGAGGGCTCCTGTGAACACGGCAATGAACCTTCGGGTTCCATAAAGTTCTGGAAAGTTCTTGAGTAGCTGCAAAGCTCAGCTCCATGAGTGAGTACATAATGATGACCAGACAGGTCGAGACGTTTGGTAGGCGGTAATGATGCAAATGAAACTTAGGCACAACACTGATTATTGCGTAGAGACGGTACATTATAGTGTGTGTGTAGTGTATCAGAGAGGTAATGTTATAGGCCTATGCATAAGGATGACGCCTCGAGGAATGAAAGTCTTACACTGGTTCCGAGGTTCCACTGTATTAGTGACCATTTACGAGTATATTATAACTTCGTAAGTTAAAACATCGGTTTATAATGGCTTTAGAATCATTGAGTTGCGGCCATTTTGATTTGTCAGAACTTACCCACAAGTCGACGTTAAATTAAGGAACTGAACTCAATTATAGACTGGGTTTCAAACAATAAAAGTAATAAACACGAATTCCACTCTCTTCTGCTTCTTCAAGTGTGAGTCCCGAGTCAGTAAAATGAAACTTTAAAAGAAAAGTCAATTTCGCAAAAACGCGTACTTTCTTATTGGCAAAACACTAAAACTTTGGAATCTTCTGGGCTCAAACTCATCAACATTTTAGATAATTTTAAAGAAACTGTCCAATATTCGCAACATTTGGAAATCATTGGCCCAAGGTTCGTCTACTCTAAACGAATTT
>NW_019727405.1:618404-719782 GCF_002891405.2 Cryptotermes secundus | reverse complement strand
CTGCCGATCTGAGGATTAATTCTTTGAACGTTCCCGCCAAGGTCGGCGTACTGTATAAGAGCACGCACGCACACACATTCACACGCGGGTTTCATAATTATAGAACATGTGTCGAGTGCACGTGTCATTCACTGGACGTAACTACGTCCTCTGGGAGCGCTAGCAGCATCAGCAGCAGGAGTAATTCATCGTCACCACAATTGCTGATAAGTCTCATAGAATAGAATAGAATAATCTTCTATTACTGGTGGTGGCTCCACTGTTTGTCCGCCGTAGTTACATATCTGCATGCTGTTGTCTGCGCTTATCTCTGATTGCGGGGTCTTCAATAGGATCTGGAAGTACTCCTGCCATCTCTTCAATATGGTTTCCTTCTCATAAATATTACCTCCTTTGCATAATGTTAAGCGAGGTTTATGCTATTAATTATATTAAGAGAGATTCCATTAATTTCCATATAAAACTTCCTCGTCCGATTTTCGTTCATCTCATGTTCTTTTTTTTCCTCCCCCTTGGCACTACAGCCCCAGTGGGCCTAGGCCTACCTCCATGAACTCCGTTCACTTCGGTTTTTCTAGATCTTACACATTCGGTAGGACTCCTTGGGCGGGTGATCAGCTCGTCGCAAGGCCTCTACCTGTAGACAAACACAGAAAAACGCACACAAACATCCATGCCCTGAGTGGGATTCGAACCCACGATCCCGGCTTCCGAGCGAGCGAAGACAGTGCATGCCTTAGACCGCTCGGCTACCGTGACCGGCTCATGTTCTATTTACTGAACTTTATTTTCTCATATTACGTCTTCTTCCTCCCTTCTCCTTGCTGTCCGACAATCCACCACCGCGGCTCTGGTGTAACGTCTCTGCTGCGTTGGAGTGTAGGCTTCATATTCTTTAGTTGCCTTCTTCACAATACCAGTCATTACGGTGTCCTACAGCTGTACTTCCTGACACTTCACTCCATATTTTATGTATTCCTTGGGATACATTTTCACATTTATCGTTAGTGAAGACATGTGGCTCGAAGGTCAATCATCTTAGATTCACTTCTAATTGATTTTTATACTTTTTCTGCTCTCTCTGGTATTTTTAATTTTCCGCAATCCTGTCTAGCAACTTTTACCATTTTCATCTTTTTAAAGTTAGATGTTATGTATCGTATTCGTGAAACAGCCAAGAAGTGATTTGAACCAACAACTCTAAAACTTCTAACATTCATTCAATTTCATATGTGTCTTGAATCAAAATTCAATGATAATATAATGATAATAATAACAATAACAATCATCATCATAATTTAGAAGCCGATCACAGTGGCCGCGCGGTCTAAAGCATGAACGGTCTTCGCCCCAACGAACACTGGGATCGTGGATTTCAATCCCACTAAAGGCATGGATATCTGTGTGCATTCCGTGTTTTTCCTGTTCTGTGTGCAAGTAGCGGCCTTATGATGGGCTGATCCCCCGTCCTAGGAGTCCTACCGACTGTGTAAAAGATCAAGAAACTGAAAAAGCGGCCAAGGCCCAACCAAAGGGCTGTAGAGCCATAGATAGATAGTTTGATCATTTTAAAAGTCTAAGGTTTGCTTGAATGTCGCTGCCCTCTCTACAACAGCGTAGAAGCCACTGTCATTAGTAGCAGTTCCCGAATTAACGGCCAGGTGGCAGTTAGAGAGGTGTCTTTGTCGGCATTGCAGTCGCGATCATTATCAAAAACCAATTTATATTATTAACAGCGTAAAACTATAGTCAGTGAAATCTTGATTTGTTGCATAAGAATGGTTAAATGTTATCTGTGGAAACTATAGCCAGAGACGTGAGCTGGGTATGTCGAAGTTTCCGACGAACTGCTGTATTGTGGTAACACAGAAGTGACAGCGACATTTGCAAAGTGTCTGTCAGCGTAAATTTTGTACGTGAAAGACAAATCACTCAATCAAAGAGCTGTCAAGACGCGCCTGAAAGAAATATATCTCGGTCGTACAGCGACCTAGTAACTGTCATGCTTTGTTGCCAGTTTAAGAAGAAGACAGGGCAGGCATTTCTGTTGATGTATGCATTTTATAAGCAAGTTTCCTGGAAACATTTCATTTTATACGAATAGCAGATAGTAATTCCCCTTAAGTTCAGTAGGCCTGTCTCTTTCAAAAACCTTAAAATTATTGAGGTTAGGCATAATAATGAACTTCCTATATGCATTCCTCTTTTCCTCCATTCGTGCTACATTCCTTGCTCATTTCATCCTCCTTGACTTGATCATTCTACTTATACTTGGAAAAGAGTACAAGTTATGAAGCTCCTCATTATGCAGTTTTTTCTAACCTTCTGTCACTTCATCTCTCTTCGGTCCAAATATTCTCCTCAACACCCTGTTCTCAAACACCCTCAGCCTATGTTCCTCCCTTAATGTCAGAGACCAAGTTTCACATCCATACAGAACCACAGGCAAATTTATAGTTTTGTATATTCTAATTTTTATGCTTTTGGACAGCAGACGAGAAGTCAAAAGGTTCTGGACTGAATGGTAGCAAGCATTACCTGAGTTCAATCTCCTCTTAATTTCCTCCTGAATCAAGTTTTGATTTGTTATCAGTGTTTCCAAATATGTGAGCTGTGCCACATTTTCAAAGGATTTGCTAGCTTTCTTTATGTCATGATTTTGCCCTGAGTTTTCTCCGTGTTTACTTCTAGACCAACCTCCTGTTGTCTGTGCATTTCTCTTTATGGTATTTACATTATCACCCAGCAGATTCACATCATCGGCATAGACCAACAGCTGATGTGTCTCGTTTAATTTCAGTCCCACCTGGTTTCCCTGGACCTTCCTAATGGCATACACTAAAACAAAGTTGAAACACAATGGCAATAAAGCATCTCCTTGTTTTAGACCATTCAGGAGAGGAAACTTATCTGACAAATACTATTTACCTACATGGACTTCACTATACGTTTCGTTGAAACACATTTTATTCAAGTAGTTACTATAGGATTCTGACGATGGTGTATAACACACTGATATATTGGGTTTCTGGACTTTATCCACCGTCCTGGTTTTTAAGATAACAAATAAAAACACGAAGTTTCGGAAACTGGATCTGTTTCCGTCCTCAGGTGAAGGAAAAGGGAAACACCTATTCTGTTGGGTCCGTTAGACTCACTGGTTGAGGACCGTCACCTGAGGACGGAAACAGATTTAGTTTCCGAAACGTCGTGTTTTTATTTATCTTAAAAACCAGGACGATGGATAAAGTCCAGAAACCCAATATATCAGTACATTTTATTCAGCCTAACTAATTTTATGGTTATCCCAAACTCTACGAGAATACTGTACAGTACTACCCTTCTAACTGAATCATAGGCTTTCTTGAAGTCTGTGAATAGCTGCTGTACTGTCTCAATGCACTCCTATTTTTTTCTCCAACATCTGACGAATGCAAAAGATCTGATCTGCAGTTGATCTGTTACCTCCAAACCCACACTGATGATCCTCAGTAATTTCATCTATGTATGAACCAACCTAAAGAGAAGGATATTGGATGACGGCATTGCATTCAATTCAATTCTTATTTATGTAAGTGCTAATTTAACAATCCAAAAGCCAACTACAAAGTCAGCACGAGTATAATAATAATAATAATAATAATAATAATAATAATAATAATGACGATAAAAGAAGAGGGGTACGTTAGGAAATCTTGCTGCAGAAATTCTTCTTATTAATGTTCCGCCTCTACAACCATCAATTACAGGGCAAACAAACTGCACAACATTGTTTTAGTGGGAGGATGTTTTCATTTTTGTTTGCTCTATTTTTGGTTTGTTTGTCTGTTCTTTCATTTCTTGTTTGGCCCTGTGCGGATACATTAAGTTTGTCTGCCAAGCTAACACTTTGAAATCGCCTTAGCAACTGTACTCAACTTGGCTACTCTGTAATTTTGGGGTACGTATTGGTAAGAGTTTCTTGAGATGTTAACTAACAAGTTTACTTGTTTCGTCATTAAGGACTTTCTGAAGATCTGTCTGGAGTTCGTCCAACTTGGGACCCTCTCTCCAACTTTCTACGTTCCTACAGCCACAGCATTCTGATCATGCTGCAAGAAGTTCATACCATATGGCCACTTTCAAGTGCGATATATCAACCACTTTATTACAGTACTGTACTCCCGCCCAGTATCCTGCTTAGCTTTCCCATGTTGCCGCTGCTGCGAGACAATACCGAGGCGATGGCATTCCTGTTTCGTGCTCGTGACGTCCAGAATTTAAATATCTACCAGGAGAGGCTGTGATTTTCCTCGGTGACTCCAGGAAGATGCATAGACAGTACCTCAAATTAAGCCATGACCAGTTTCCTCCTCAAATGCTTTATTCACTTATGGCCCATACAGCCTATGAATGTTCTGGCTGTCATGGCGGTGAGTGTGCTGTGGCACCAAGCAATTTTTTTGGATGGATACGAACATTTCGGAGGAACATGATGCTTCACTCACTCATGGAGCTGAGCCCTTCTTGAGAAGCTGCCAATTGTGCTATTATTCAAGAACTTCCCAACATTTAATGGAGCCCGAAGGTTCATTACCGTGTTCACAAGAGCCATCCAGCGGGCCCTATCCTGAGCCAGATCAATCCGATTCTATCTCTCCGAGATACATTTTAATATTGTCCACCCACCTACGCCTTGGTCTTCAAAAATCTTCTGCAAAATCGGCCCTGAAGATGGAAGCAGTTTGTTTCTCCGGAAAGTTGGTTATTCGCTGATCATCCACTCATCCGATGCTACATAATGTGAGAAACTGAGAGAGTCATCTTAGATAAGCCAACAACAAAGAGAGAATAAAGCCCATATACATATAAATACCTAAATACATACATAGAAGCCGGGGCAGCGCAGTCGGTATAGCCACTGGCTTCGGGCTACATGACGAGGGGTCGGGGTTCGGGTTCAGATAGGGTCAAGAATTTTCTCTTCTCCACAGCGGCCAGACCGGCATTGCGGCCCACTCAGCCTCCTACCCAATGGGTATCGTGGGTCCTTTCCTCCGGGGTAAAGCGGCTGGGGCGTGAAGCTGACCATTCACCTCCAACTAGTGCCGAGGTCAAGAAAACGTGGATCTATACATCCACTCCCCCATACACCTTCATGGCATAATGCTTAATTAGTTAAGCACAGGGACAACTTACCGTAGCTTTACACACATACACACATACATACATACATACATACATACACACCCAACTTACAGACGCTAACACTTTCAGCACGAAATAATATGGGCTCAAGTATCTGAAGAGTGGAAAGTGAAATGAGGGAGTAAAACGAAGAATCTAACATTTACAAGGATAGAAAAGTGGACGTTTTTATGCTCTGGTTTGGTTATCTGAGACAGTAAAAATTCCTGAAGATATTCTAAGACGATAGCCGGTTGCACTGTCAAGTTACATAAAGCATACTAAAATTAAATTATTAAAAAATTAAAAAAGTTACGTTTCATGAGTTGGTGTGTTTGCTTTACGCTAATCACATTTCAAGCGAGTCTGGTCTTTTGTGTTAACACGCCCGTAAAAAACAGGCCAGACTAAGCAAGCAGAGAGGCAGATATTTACTCAACATGCTTGAATTTACATAAACAACATAGTTCATAACAATACTTAGCAACGTGGTACAGGTTTGTAATCTGGTTATTTCGTCAGCCAACAGCATACAAACAGGGCAGATGAAGCAAAGTTTCAGAATTTCTGATTGATGTTTATCCTCTGGCTATGTAAAGGTTCATTTAATTAACCTACAAACATTACATCACATTTGGAAGTGAACAAAATACATATTTCATATTACCTGTCTTCAGTATTTATTGCACAATTAACTTAGGCAAAATCGCTATTCACGTTTCAATTAATGTAATTCAGGGCAAAGTGTAACGCCTTCTGACAATGATACACGGCAATAAGCATGACTGCATTCCGGCCAGACGAAGAACAGGAGAGCCGGGAGTTTATGTAGACCGCCTGTTCCCCTAGCTGCCTTTATTGGATGGGTGGCAGGACTATTTACAGGACACTGTCACCTAAAAGGACACCTTTTCAAACTGGGACAATCAGATGACCCCACTTGTGAACGGTGCCTACAAGAAGATGAAGCAGCCACACACATCCTATGTGACTGTGAGGTCATGGCTTATTTAAGATTTCGCCACCTGGGCCAGTTCTTTATGGAACCGAGTGACTAGTATGACACCCCTATGAACAAAGTCCTACATTTCATTCGAAGTGCAGGATTGATAAAGGGTTAAACAAAAAGGGGAAGCACAATAGGTCACTGAAGGTCGCAATCCAAGGGCCGGATTGTTATGGCCCGCCCCTTATGCATTCATCCATTCATATATACATTGGATACCTCGACGCCGTAGATAACAATAACAACCCGAGGGAGAGAGAGAGAGAGAGTATGTAAGAAACAAGAGGTGAAAAATAAAGGAAGGCATATAAACCGTGTGTAGCTGCTAGGCAGACAGAACGGGAACAATCTGTGTTCATTCTTTCCGTGACTCGTGTGCACTAGTCTGGACACTTACCCATCGTCTTAGGCTTCTGCAAAAACCGCGTTTCGAAAAACAGACCTGTGTCCCTCATCAGACACTAGGTGGGGAGAGGTTCCTACTCCGATGGGCCCACTAAGAATAGAAAAAGCTCCAATTTCCGAAATGTTGTGCTTAGGTAATGTCGAAAATAATAATCATCTCTCTCTATTATGGATTTATCGGCTGTGACAGATCTGACACTAAGATCTTGTGAGCTCTAAGGCAGGGATTCAAATCCCGACAGGGACATTTGTCTTTCTTGGAGTTACCCTTGGCTCAAAACCTCCCGGTAAATGAGCTGAGGGTATTTTTCTTTATTGCTAGTGGAGTGGGACCAAGTCCCTTGTACTGCGGCCACTTCTGGCCTATTGTACCAGCCCCAGATGATAGGTCAGGGTGATTGTGGAGCAATTGGTGGAATGAAGATTGGCAGGGGAAACTGAAGTACTCGGAGAAAACCTGCCCCAGCGCCACTTTGTCCACCGCAAATCCCACTGGACAAGACCCGGGATCTAACCCGGGCAGCCGCGGTGGGAAGCCAGCGACTAACCGCTTGAGCTATGGCGCGGCCTTGGGCTGAGGGTAAGCTGACCAATAATATCGATCAATCTCCAGGGTCTGTAATGAGTGGTGTTTTATTCCAGGCTTCTATATGCCCTTCCTAACATTGTGATTAGGAACAGGGGAAACAGTTACCCTTTATCCCTTCACCCTTCATACGTACTATCAACCATATACGAGTTATACTAGTCCCTGCGACAGAGATCCAGTTTGGATGCTACGGACATGGCATCTGGATCAATTTTAATCCTCACATCGATTTAGTTATGCCGTATATTAATAACTCTTTGGAGCAGAAGAGAAACCTGATAACAGATCAGATGGCAAAGACATTCGGCCCATATTTGGAACCCGGAGGTTCACTGCCGTCTTCACAATTGGCCACTGCTGGTCCACATCTGGAGGCAGATTAATCTAGACTACATCCTGACATTCTGCTTCCATCTTAATTTTATTTTTCTGTGCATGCCTAGTTCTTCAAATTGGTGCCTCACCTTCACATTTTGCGACTAAAATTCTGCACTCATTTTCATCTCCCATATGCGTGCTACATGTCTCGACCATCTCAGACAAATAACATTCAGTATGTCTAGTTTCGGTGAACGTAACTCATGAGAAATATGTCAACACTCATAAACCTTTAGACACACCTTAACACGTAGTATAGAATTCAACAGGTAACTTCACTGAAGATTTCTTCTTTAAAGCTTAAAGTTGCTCATCTCGTCAAGAAGTCTCTCGTATTTTAGGAAACGCGAGGTCCACCGTCTTATCGCGGAGAGGAGGTAAAAGTAAAGCTATCCCTCTAACAGACCGTGGAGGCCCATATGGTTGTGAGACGTCGAGGCTCCCACATTTTCTCTAGACAATCGGCTCATAGATGGCGGCAAGGTTGTTAGCACTACGCGCCGGCCGCCCTTTACCCCCAATAAAATTCCAATAATATTCCTAGTACTCATTTCTGTTAGAGGCTGAGTCAACCCCAGGGTCGTAGTGCGGCCGGAAGGACTAGGTCACGCACCCTAATGACCCGGAGACCTATGCTGGCGTAACCTTAAGGTTCTGGTAGGGCCAACCATGACCGAACATGACAGACAGGTAGAGGCCAGACGAAGCGTAGTCCCCGATCCTGCAGGTTGGGGTTTGGGCGTGGGGTTAACAAGTAAACTGAGATGAGAAGTGTTTAATTCCGAGCTGGTGTATAAGAGTGGTTCGTATAAAGTTGCAAGTATTACCATTTTAATGGAATCAGCACACTGCAATGACGTGAATATTTCTATTGCACGTTTCATATCAATCCTGAATGCAGCGATTTAAATCAAACGAATGTTATATACAAACAAATCCTACAAAATATTTAAAAAAAATTAAAAATCTCTAACAAATGTAATAAAAATCTATAAGCTGAATTTCCATGGGTTTGCTTTCAAAACCAACACACTCCAGTTCAGGGGCATTCGAGCGGACGAAACAAACATCGGATTTGTGTGAGTACATAAGGATGCCCGCTGCATCAGTGGCGTACAGACCCCGCTTAGGGAACGAAAAGGATGTGCCTATTAACTATCCATAAAAAGGTAAAGATGTCCCTGCAACAGGCCGTTAAGGCCCATAAAGTTGTAAGACGTCGAGGCTCCCACATTTTCTCTAGACAATCGGCTCACAGATGGGGGGAAGGTTGTCAGCCTTACGCGTCGCCGCCCTTTACCCCCTCAGGATTTCTGGTACTCATTTCTGATAGAGGCTGAGTCGACCCCAGGACCATAGTGCGGCTGGAAGTATTCGGTAAATTAAAAAAATGCACTTAATCGGGAACCGAACCCGCGACCACCCGGAATGTAACATAGTGCCTCAACCAACTACGCTACCGCGTGCCCCATAAAGGCACATAAACATCCATGCCCCGAGTGGGATTCGAACCCACGATCCCAGCTTCCGAGTGAGCGAAGACAGTGCATGCCTTAGACCGCTCGGCTACCGTGACCGGCACATAGACCTATAGGAAATGAAATTTCCGATTAAAATTGCTTATACGCTTCTGATTTCCGCCATGCTTGCTGCAATTATTAAGTTCCATATCATTTCTTCATCTTCGCGTTACTTCCTCCAAGCAATCTCCTCAGGGCGCTGTAAAAATTAAGTGTCGTTAACGTTGTTATAACGTACTAGTGCAAGATACTTTTTCCTCTGTGGTGGTTGTAAAAATCGCCATAGTTCTGTTACGAGGAAATATTATCTTCAGTGAAGATGATGTCTAAGTCTGTGACAAGTTTTCGAGTGTTTGTAGACCCCATGTCACTTTTTATAAGTTTCAATCTGCCGAAACTTCGCTTACAAGATGCTATTGTTATCGGCAGCCAGATATGTCCTGAGAAGTATTTTGATGTTCACGCGCAGCAAACTTGAAGGAGAATCCAGACCGGTTCTCTCCGGGTTTGTCTGAGATGGTAGTGAACGGCATTCAAAGCTTTCAAGTTCAGTTCCAAGTCCAGAACTGACATCCTTCATACTTCAGAACAAAGTGGTGAGCCCATTGTGTAAGAAACACAAATCTGTACAAATTTCGAACTTCAATTGACTCCTCCCTGTTCTAGCCACCTGTCACTTCGAACACTGCGGTCTGAACTACATTTTAATCTTCTTTCTTTCTTTCCATGCGCTACTTTTACTAAAATCCGCGCGAAAATAACATTACGTGCCAATGATCTACAACGAACATGAAAATATTAGGGTCTTTGGGGCTTGATGCTGTATAGACTACCATGATTATGGAGGCAGCGGGCTCTCCGAAAACTTAAAACCTTTCTGCCATACACAAACGTCACACCCTATTTATCTCTGCGGGAACCTCGAATCTCACATGAAGATTATTCTCCCTTTGACAAAATATACTAGGAATTGCGGTCCTAAGTTTTTAATTAAATATTTAGGGTTCATAACGCGACCTTTGAGCGATGTGAACGGAATTCAAGGATAAGGAAACTGCTGCGTACGTCTGTGCGTTCTTCCTCATACATCATCTCGAGAATGAATGGATTTCAATGGAATTTAGAATAAACATTATTCTTACGAACGCTGCTCCAAACACATACCTTTTGAATTTCCTGTAAACAGTAATACCAACATGACGACAGCACAAATCCTTGGGTGGAAACGATACTGGCGACATTTCAAATCGGTTCTGAAACTATGTACTGTATGGTAACAGATCTTTGAAAAATATGACACTTTTGTAAGTTTTATGTATGTGTAAAATGTAAGGCAGATGGCAGCAGATGCTGGACTCGTGGGAAGCACAGGAACCATGTACTGAGCGGCACAAATAAGATTTTTGATACTATTGGCTGCAGACGATACCAGAAATGGAAGAATTCGGCAGCAGTGTCGGGAACAGAAACTGGGACATGCTGTCAGAAATGTCAGACATGGAACATGTGCAGCAGAAGTTAGCAAGTCGTCCGTCTGCAGCAAAGCAACTCAGAAGCGGAGGACAAAGAGACTTGGGAGGGTCAACATAAGGCTTTGGCCCGAGACGGGAAGTACAGTACAGGAACCTTGTCCTCATGGCACTGTTTTGTCGTCATAGCAGCAAATCGCGTTCATAGTGGTTAAACTTTTACGCTTTGTCGTTTTCCTAATGGCTGTATAAAAGAGCAAAATGTTCTTAGCACAAAACATCATTGTAGTTCTAAGGTCTTTCTAAATGTCTTCATATCCTCTTTCTAAGATTGACCTCTTGTGACCCTGTAACTATAGTTCTCCATTCCATCACCAGGTAATTTTTCCAGCCATGTGGAGAATTTTCACGGTCTGATAGATTCGATAACAAATACCTCCAGTCGCTGAGTCTCTCTTATAGAACCAGACAGACGCAACCTAGTAGCAGGGTTACAAACTAAAATCCTACACAGCAACAGCAGACTGGTGGCTCCCTTTGTTTCATTGTACAGACCGTTTCCCATCAGCACATTCTTCGTCGGACCTCATTCTACTTGAATTGTTCACAAAATCCGGACAACAGTCCTCTTTTAATTATGCAATCGAAAGCGTTTGCAGCTTCTCATGAACGCTTAAAAGATGATTAAATTTGTCTTACATTAATGGACCCAAAAGTTTTAACTGTAGAATTCACCAGAGTGTATACATAGTACATTTCAATGGAATCAGTCGCCGAGGAGAAATTATAAGCATGTTTGAAAGAAATGCCCAGAGTAAAGGCAAATGGGCGAGGCATGTCCGTCTTCCTGTAAATACGTTTCATTTCTGAAAAACAGTTAAATGATTTTAATTAAATTTTGCATTAGGGTCTACATTAAAAAAAAGTTCGCATTCGTCCATATATAAGCTATAATTTATATGGTACATAGAAAATAACCATTAATAACCATAACACATTAATTAGGCTAACTCGAATGACAATGAATGTTACACAAGTACATGTTAAAATAAGTAATAGACTAAGTGCAGAATTTGAATTTAATGCTGGACTCAAGTAAGGGGAAGGTTTATCAGCAGTATTATTCATAGTGGCATTACACAGTGTAACAAAGAGTGCTGATCAGAGAGGAACAATTTATACAAAATTAAGCAAAATATGTGCATATGTGGATGGCACTGTCATAATAGCTAGATCCAGAGAAGGGATAATCGAGATATATAAGAAAATGGAAGAAAAGGCAGGGAAGATAGGATAAGAAGTAAACGAAAGAGATACAAAATAATGTTAACGTCAACGTAAGAAAGTAAAAGGAAACCACAAGATCTAAAGGTAGAAGGGAAATTATTTACACGAGTGAGTAGTTTTAAATATTTTGGAAATATGATCAATAATTGCAATAGAAGTGATAATTGTGTTAAGGAAAGGATACAAGCCGGAAACAGGGCCTACCTCACAAATCTTAGTACATTAAAAGTAAGAGCAGCTAAGTTACAAGTATACAAAACATTAATAAGACCTATTGCCACATATAGGGCAGAAACATGGACCTTAACCTGGCGCTTGTGAGGTGGGAAAATGTAACAAAGTTGTAAGGTGGGGTCCTACAGCCCCTAGACATTCCGTTGACTACATCGACCCCACCATTGGTTTCGTTGTAAAACAGGATGATTTCCGGCTTAGCTGATCTCTCATCTACATTATCATCATAATGTAATGTGGAAATTATGATATTTTTTGGCATAAATGAAGCTATGGTGATACTGGGTTGAAAACCAAAAAAGATAGTCATTGGGCTTCTTCGCTTGGTATTGATGAAGTCAGGTGTCAGTTCTCTTTTATTTTTTATTTGATTGTTCCCATCATAGTTAGCTTATGATCTTCTAACAAGGATTTAGCCAATGGGTAACTTGTGAACCAATTATCTAAAGTCACGTTGCGACCTGACCCAGATATAGGTGCAGTCATCCTTGCAACAACTTCAGAAGGTGTGTTTGAAACTTACATGGGCCTTAAGGTTGTGGGCCAATGTAAACTTCCATTTTAGAAGTATAAAAGGCCTTGCCATCAACCTAAGCAAATACTTTCAGGCCATACTTTGCCGGGTTTCTTCGAATGTACTTCCGGAAACTTCCACGAAACGTTTCTAACTTTTCATCAATCGTTACGTTTTCTCCTAATGAATATACAGACTCACATACTTCGCTGAACTTATCAAAAGTTTATTTAATTGGAGCCTATTTGTCGTATTATCTTCGTACTTTGGACGTCAAATTGTATACATCTAAGAAAAAAATGGAAAGGAATAAGTGGCTTTGTGCTTCTAAATAATTCAACACCGGTACTGTCCGCGGCCCTTAGATCATCCAGATTCTGGTGAGTAGGCTTATAAAAACGAGCTAAATACAAAAGTCCAAATACAGACTTTATTTCACTCTTTAGAACACTATTATTGTTGGTGTAATTTACTTGCTTTCTTTCTATTTCGTCATTCGTATTCTTCAAAACTAGGTCTATCATGTCATCAGGTAAAATATCTCCCAGCAACCTAAAACTGATTTTGCATTTTTTGCGTTGCCCAGAACACCAGGAGCTTGGCTATGTTATGTGATCGTGTTCTTATTGGAGATCCTAACTTGTTTTTACTCCATCTTGTTTGCTCATCCTTCGCCAAGTAAAAGGTCCCCTTTTGTGGGTTCTTCCACTGAATGCTCTTCCTCCCAGCCTTGTTCTGTATCACACTCATGGTTAGTGGCTAATTCCAAATCAGTTTCTCTGCTAAATGGCTCCTCGTTTGTCAAAGCGTCATCTCTATTCCTCCTGCTCGCAACTCATCTGGTAAAAATATATTATTCTCAAAATACTCTGTAAATATCTGCGAAAACGTATTTGCTTATAGTTGATATGTAAAAATATAGAAGACACAGCAGTAACGATAATATTTTAGTAGAATATGCATGAAAACAACTCAAGTTTTGGAAGTAAATACAGTCATACTTTTGGTAAGGTGGGTCTGGTGGACCCCAACACAATTTACAGTCTGTATACTAAACTTGCTTGCGCACAGCGGCCTGTCATATATGGCATCCAGTAGCGGGTTACGGGAGGGGAAGCTACACTGAGGCAGGACTCACTGCCACACGTTCTTAAAAAGTTAGTCAATTTAGAATCGTTGGGGTATGTGAGATCCCACTTTACTGACGCCGGGTTAATAGTAACAGAGGAGAATGTACTGAGCATGTTCGAGAGCAAAATATGCGGACCAGAGGAGGAAAATAACATATGGACGATAAGATACAACGAAGAGATAAACACATCACTGAAAGGAGAAGATAGAGCAAGATTTATCAAGTCACAGAGNAGCTACACTGAGGCAGGACTCACTGCCACACGTTCTTAAAAAGTTATAGTCAATTTAGAATCTTTGGGGTATGTGTGACCCCACTTTACTGACGCCGGGTTAATAGTAACAGAGGAGAATGTACTGAGCATGTTCGAGAGCAAAATATGCGGACCAGAGGAGGAAAATAACATATGGACGATAAGATACAACGAAGAGATAAACACATCACTGAAAGGAGATGATAGAGCAAGATTTATCAAGTCACAGAGAATAAGATGGTTGGGGCTTGTTGAAAGAATGGAAGATAATGCAGTACCAAAGAGAATGTTAAAAGGAGGGCACAGGATGAGAAGGCTAGATGATGTTGAGATCGACCTGAAGAAGATGAAGGTGAAAGGATGGACAGAGAAGATGAGGAAGAGAGAGCAGTGGAGACCGGTTGTAGAGGAGGCCAAGGCTCACCCAGGGCTGTAGCGCCGAGTGGTAGGTAGGTACACAGAAAAAGCGTTGTTGGCGTGTTAGTGACCTATTACATAACTTACGTTCATGTAACATGTTCGTACGGACCGCGCCATAGCTCAAGCGGCTAGTCGCTGGCTTCCTACCGCGGCGGCCTGAGTACGATCCGGGTCTGGTCCAGTGGGCTTTGTGGTGGACAAAGTGGCTCTGGGGCAGGTTTTCTCCGAGTACTTCGGTTTCCCCTGCTAATCTTCATTCCACTAATTGCTCCAAAATCACCCTCACCTATCATCTGGGGCTGGTACAAGAGGCCAGAAGTGGCCTCAGTACAAGAGACTTAGTCCCACCCCACTAGCAATAAAAAAAACATGTTATATTGTAGCATCCTGTTGCACTGATTTATGTCCATGATTTATTCTGACCGTCTTACAGTGCATACATTTATTCACCTTACTCTTCTCTCCTGCACTACATGTTTCAGCACAAAAGTGCCATCTTCAGGTGCATTTCGATGTACGTCAAACTACTTCATTGCAAGCCCTGCTGTCTTTATACTAAAATATATAT
Source organism: Cryptotermes secundus (assembly GCF_002891405.2). Lineage (NCBI taxonomy): Eukaryota > Metazoa > Arthropoda > Insecta > Blattodea > Kalotermitidae > Cryptotermes > Cryptotermes secundus. The sequence goes on along the minus strand of NW_019727405.1, from coordinate 704,841 downwards.
TCGTCATATGCAATGAAGTAGTTTGACGTACATCGAAAAGCACCTGAAGATGGCACTTTTGTGCCGAAACATGTAGTGCAAGAGAGAAGAGTAAGGTGAATAAATGTATGCACTGTAAGACGGTCAGAATAAATCATGGACAAAAAAAAACATGTTAGTGCCCAAGAATTCGTTGATATGGGAACTCGAAAATGCAAGAGAACACACGTAGGTCTCCAGGTATAATATTCCCTATTTTCATTAACAACACTTGGAATGTATCAACTAATTTTAGTGATTATAAAAGATAAAACAACTCCGTCCAGTGTGACTGTTGAAGTTTTTACTACTTCAATTCTTAACACCCTTACATGTTTCGGTCCCTATAGACCATCATCAGAGGGACATCGATACAATTTGGAAATCACTATTACAATGGGTGTTCTGAATGTTAAAATATATACACATATATATCCCTCTGATGATGGTCTATAGGGACCGAAAAATGTAAGGGTGTTAAGAATTGAAGTAGTAAAAACTTCAACAGTCATACTGGACGGAGTTGTTTTATCTTTTATAATATTGTTAGTGTGACTGACCAGAATGAAACAAATCAAATTAATTTTAGTGAATTCTTCCATGAAAATCCATTCAGCTCTTCTCGAGTACAAGCAGACATGTGGCGAACATAAGAGACTCATTAGAAGAATATTTGCGTTACGAACGCGGGAAAAAATATTTTTGTCAACAACCCCACATAAAAATACACACGAATTGTAAGATTATTATTAATTACGTATATAAACTGTCTAGTGTGCCTTTTATCAATGTTAACGCATTACTTTATGGATTTCAGTGCTCTCCAAAACGTTACATAAATAAACAAGACGGCGGTAGCAGACAAGCGCGGATTGTTGCCGCTGGTGACAACTAGCAGCTTACTCCGAGGGAACATCCCCATAATTTCATTGATACTAACGGCAAAAGTTGGGTAAAACTCCAGTTCAAGTAGACGTGTTTGAAATTTCATAAAAGCGAAATAATATATGAAATATGAATCAGAATTTGCCAACGGACTTAGGTTCCGATAACTTGAAACTTGCAACGGCAAGTAACTTGTTTGCAGTGACGTACCAGGGCTTTCAATTCAATTTATATACGCAATAAAAGCGGGGCGACCCTCGCTTAAGCCTCATCTGTGCATATAAGGGCTACATTTACTTTCCACTTTTATGAATATGTCCACATTCGGTTAGTCTCGTATTAACGTCTCTTTGCTCAGCGCTTTTGTCCATAACCTCTCTCTCAAATCCACGTAACTCAGTTCACGAAAGGGGAAGGCGGCTGAGAGGGGGGGACGGACACTGTTCATATGCTAATGAGGAAGCGAAACTCGGATTAGAATGAAATCTCTTAAGCAAATTTCAAATATTTTTATACAAGTCACATGTATGCAAGAAGGCCTCCATGTAATAATTGCTCTTCTCTGCTTTGTGTTCTTTGCAAAGAGGGAAAATTATCTAAAGATACAAACGTGGATATAGCTCGCTGACAGCTTACGGAGGTTTAAGATTACGTCGCGACGCGTCAGCAAGAAAATGAGTAGAAATGAAAACTAATTTGCTTACTCCGTAATAGGCCAAGTAGCACCTCATATACGAAGCAGGAAGACCCAGGGCGTGTTAACGCGGTGCCTGATCAACCTTGCCCGGTGGTTGATGATTATGGGACAAAGGCGGAAGGATGCTTTTACTTATGGAGCTGAGCGCTTCATGAAGCCAATTCTGCAGCTATTCAAGAATTTACCAGCATTTTATGGAACCCGAAGGTTCATTACCGTGTTCATAAGAGCCCTCCACTGGTCCCTATCCTGAGCCAGATCAATGCAATCCATACCCTTCCATCCTATCTCTCTGCGATCCATTTTAATATTGTCCATCCACCTACGCCTTGGTCTTACCAGTGGTCTCCTTCCTTCTGGCTTTCCCACCAATATCTTACATGCATTTATCGTCTCCACCATTCGTACTACATGCCCTTCACACCTCATCCTCCTTGACTTGATCATTCTAATTATACTTGGAGAAGAGTACAAGTTACGAAGCTTCTCATTATGCAGTAATCTCCAACCTCCTGTCACTTCATCTCTCTTCAGTCCAAATGTTCTCCTCAACACCCTGTTCTCAAACACCCTCAGTCTAGGCGAAATGATGAACAGTAGAAGAAAACAGAAGAAGCTAGAAAATAACGTGCTCTATTGTCACTTCTTCCACCAAGGATATCACATGCGGTCACTTGGACCTGCAAGCGGACCGCCGCGGTGAGGTTTCAGATCACTGCCAGCATTTGGTTAGCTTGTAGTTAATTAAATCCATGAAGGTGAGCCCTTCTTGAGAAGCCGCCTGTTGTGCAGTCATTCGAGAATTTCCCAAAAATTTTCGGAACCCGAAGGCTCATTGCCGTGTTTTCTAGAGCTGTCCACTGGTCTCCATCCTGAGCCAGATCAATCAACTCCCTTGCACCCCATCCTAATCTCTAAAATCCATTTTAATATTATTCATCCACATACCTACGTCTTGGCCTTCATAGTGGTCTCTTTCTCTCTGGCTTTTCCACCAGAATCTTGCATTCATGCTGCATTCCGTGCCCATCTCACCTTCCTTGACTCGATCATTCTAATTATACTTGGAGAAGAGTACACGTTATGAAGCTCCTCATTATGTAGTTTCCTCCAACCTCCTGTCACTTCATCTCTCTTCGGTCCAAATATTCACCTCAGCACCCTGTTCTCAAACACTCTCAGTCTATGTTCCTCCTTAATGCCAGAGACCAAGTTTCACACCCATACACCGGGTAGCTTGTAAGACTCCTCAGACACGAAGCTTATGCAGTAAAGCAAACGAGGACGGCCATTTCAATTTCAAGAGCGTATCACACGAGCCTATGCAAAATGAAAGCTACTGCGGTGAGCAGGCGTGCACTCCTTGGCTGGGAATCAGACCACTGCAAGGTTTCAGCATAGAGAACGACGGATACATGCATAGGCCTATACTCGGAGCTGGATTCACACTCGTACCACCCGTTCGCATCCTTAAGCTGCGTTCACACTAACCGAATTGAGCCCAGTCGAGTGTAATACAGTCCGCCTCAACATCTGGATGTGATTCGGCTCCTCATTTCCAGCTATTTCTGCGCGATCACCCCCCTCCCCCCCACAGAGCACGTATTAACTTCGCATGACAAAACCGAGACTCGCTGGGTGGGATTTCATGAAATTTTATATTACGAAATGTTATGAACTACTGTCGAGCCATATCAATTTTGATTATGATGGAACATGTTTAACGATCACTTACGTGAAGATCTACATGAATTTCTGCTCGTATCTCGCTAAATGTTTATAGCAGAGAAAATTAATTCCCAAAAGCGTTGGTAAATTTGACTTGGTTCGTCCTGATCTGTCACACTAGCAATGGTATAAGAGATTGTTAACGGCGTCCACTGTGACTGATGTTTTTTAATCTTTCATCCTTTGCATGTTTCGGTCGAAGCGACCATCTTCAGAAGGACATTATCAATACATGCAGAAACTATTATTGCAATGTCACTGGTCATTATCAATACATATAGACACTACTATTACAACGTCATAAATATAAAATATTATCCTTAAACAATTACTGCGATGTGCATGAATTTATTAATACATTTATAAATTATTATAATTAGTCTATTTACAAGTATGGTTTAAAATTTGTTTGTTAAAATCTAGAGCCAGTTTGGTTTGTGACCTTTACACTGCCTCTCTTTAAAGGAAGTTGAGTGTCTACCGCCTCGTGGCTTCGTGTGAAGAATAGGACTCTTTGGTGTCGTCCTGTTGTTCGGACCGCGCTGTTATAACCTTAATACTGATGGTTCATTCATTCATTCACTCATTCATTACAGGCCTAAGCACTGACTGTGCCCGGGTTCGATCCCGGGTCTTGTCAAGTGGGATTTGTGGTGGACAAAGTGGAGCTGAGGCAGGTTTTCTCCGAGTACTTCGGTTTCCCCTGCCAATCTTCATTCCACCAATTGCTCCACAATCACCCTCACCTATCATCTGGGGCTGGTACAATAGGCCAGAAGTGGCCGCAGTACAAGGGACTTAATCCCACCACACTAGCAATAAAGAAAAAAGCATTGACTGTTCGACAATTTTATTGTCAACCAATATTGAACACTCGCATATAATTCAATGTTTATGTATGATTTGAAAGTTCCCACAGCGGTGTTTATGTCACAGGATTACACTGCATTATACCCCATAAACAGAAGTACTATAATTTAGTGTGTTTTTTATTATACGGGGGACATCATTGTCTCAATTATTTCATTATAATCCCTTCTACTGAACTCAGCCATTAAATGTACACCGTATACTTCCACGGTGCTGTCAAGTTACAGGAGCAAAATTCCCCTCCTGAAGTTTTAGCTCTAGTGTGATGCAGACAACTGGAAGAAGGGGCATTTCTGCTTCTTGCGTTGTAAATGCGAACATGAATTTGTCTGGAACCCCCTCCGCTCATTTACCAACATGAGCCGGAATAGCTCAGTCGGTACAGCGACTAAACTACGGGCTCGACGATCGACGTATCGAGGTTCGATTACCGGCTGGGAGATGAAGTTTATCTATTCTTCACACCGTTCAGCTATATATATATATATATATATATATATAATGGGTGCCGGGGGCTGTTTCCACAGAGGCAAAGCGGCGTGGACGTGAAGCTGACAACTCGCTTCCATCTAGTGCCGAAGTTACGAATAGTGGAGCTACACCGCAGTTCCCCCATACGTCCTCATGGCGTGATGTTTAATTAATTAAGCAGAGCTATTATTTCCATATTTACCAAGACTGTATATCTCAGAATGGCAGAATATAATGCAAGACACGAAAAGCATGCCGACATTACGGAACTAAATTAATGGTGTGTGTTTCCAACAGGCCTATCGGCTAAGCTGTTATTGCTATTATGCCTATATTATAACTATATACGATGTCATCATCATCAGTAATCTGTCAGACGACAGGTCCACAGTCTCTTCCAAAACAATTCCTCCACTTAATGCGATCTAGAGCTTTCTCCTCCAAATGACAGTATCCTCTTCTGTCCCCAAGGTCATCCAGCATCTTCTTACGTCTTCTTCCTCGTCTTCTTGTCACTTCTATCCGCCCCTCTATCTTTCCTTCAATAACATCTTTTAGAAGGCAGTTTCTGCGTAAAACATGACCAATCCAATTAGCCTTCCGTTTTCTTATTTCGTGTATGATATTCCTCTGCTCACTGACTCTAATTAACACTTCTTCATTTCTCACATAATCGGTCCAACTGATCTTCTCCATCCTTCTCCAACACCACATTTCGAAACTTTATATACGATGTAACATAACAATTTATTCCGCCATCTGAGTAATGCATTTATAAAATGTCAGTATTCCATTAATGAAATAGCGTGTTTGCCTGGAGTAAATGTTTGAATATCAACTGCAATATGGGGATGCAATCAGACAAGTCAAACCTCAATAAGAAAATGTAGGAAACTTCTCGATTCTCCATTCGGAATATATTGCTGCGGAATAAATATCTTCACTTTTCGAACGTTTCCTTCTGTTATAAGAATGTTCAATTCTGCAGCTAGAAGCAATAAAACTTTCAATCAGCTCTTACCGTTGAGTGGTCTCCAACAGGGACAAAAGTTCTATTCTGAAGACCTTACCTCGACACCACTGCCTCTCGCTTTATAAAAGGAAAAAGGCCAAGAATGTGAACACAGCCATTTCTATCATCCGAAATGTACAGAACTTATTTCTGTAATAAAAAATGTCTCATTCTTTAACTTCAATACCGAGAGTAGGAAAGTGCAGGTAAACCTGGCCACTTTTGTGTCATGCCTTAGTATTCTGTAGTACGGAGCGCCATATCAGGTACGTGCCCCACATACAGTTTTAATATATGGCTCCATACTGAAGACATATCACGAAATTGGGTAATTTCACCCTATAAAATTATTAATTAATTAATTAATTCGTTGTACTTATAGCCATAAATGGTCAGTTAAATGTAATAAGTGACCAATATGAGCGAGCATATAACTTGTTGTTTTAATAACTTACAGGGTCCTTAGGGCTGAGTCTGTCACATTTCATGTTTCTCAGGGTAATAATTTAGTTTTCTTTAGGTAACGGTCTTTTGATCAGCTGCAAATTCTGTGCAATCTAAAAATCGCCTTGTTGCTAGAACTACGTGAAACAGACGTATGCCACACTTTAAACTGCGTTAGTGTTTACCATCGGAATAGTGTTAAGATTTTTTTCTTCCTGACTGTTCTCGGTGTAAATTCAACTTTAGAAATAAACACTGGAAAAGTCTGATTTATAGCGACGTGTTTGATTGAATTCGGGAGATCTCTGAGTCAAATCCTCATCTCTTCCGTTTACACTCTTAGTCCGTAAAGGAAATTTCACCATGACTAACTAACTCACTCTCAAGCAAAGTCCATGGAGCAGATACAGAAGAGTCGCTCAGCTCGTCTTGAATTTCCCCGCCTTTTATGAAACCCAAAGGTTCATTCAAACTGATAACGCTACCACCTTCTGAGAGACGGCACCATGGAGTTCGATACATGGCTACCAACTTCCGGATTACCGCGCAGTCTCTGCCTGCAAGGCATAAGAATAAATCGAGTGTGCACAGAAGAGGTACCGATATAGGGCTAGGAGAACGGAAGCCCGGTCTCTGAAGGAACGGGTAGGAATCGGTGGCAGGGGAAAATATTGTCACGTTTAGGGGGTACGCGTGACGAAAATAACGGGTTCTAGCTCGGATGATTGGATTTATCAGCACTTCGGTTAAACTGTCTCTCTTAATTACAATTAATACAGCGCTATTGCTGACTTACACGCTTTACAGTTCACCGCTGCACAAGCACGAGGATTCTCAGCGTTCATTAGTCGTCTCCTGGCAACGTCTCCTAACAGAGAAAATACCATTTCAAATCACTATGAAGTCTTCTTACCATTTCCTGTTCAACAAACCTGGAACCTCGGAACTCAACTAAAAACTATTCTTAGCTGCAGGCGGATTCGTGTTATATAGTCGCGGCACGGACAACGGAGAAAACATACTTCTACTCTTGCGCAACGCAGAACACACATAAAACACAAGTCATGTGATAGCTAAGAACTGTTGAGGTGAAGTCATTGCGCCTGGGCGCAAGTGTGTTTGCCAAGCCGTTGCCTAGAAGCAGGTTGTATGATCCCGTTCTTCTACTGTTGCGTCTTCGACCATGTGTGTTGTTGAACATTGTTGAATGTAAGGATATGAACAAGCGTAGTGAGACTTAGGTCAATTCTTGTATTTAAGAGCTAGCGTCTTCCCACAATTACACCAAAAGCAGGAAGCTACCCGTTGAAGATTTATTAAGGGAAAGTTACGTAAAGAATGGCCAAAAAAGTCTTTGTGAGTTCTTTAGTTGACAATTTTCTACAAGCTATATAGTTTAGCAGGGTTATGGGTTTAGAACCCAAGCCACGCTATACATTCGTCACTTTTTTGACAGGAGTTCGTTAAGACAGAATTTCTTTACCCCTTTGTAAGAGTTAAAGTGATTGGAGGAATGTCTAATTAGGATACCTCTAAATTTTAAACTGACCAATCACGAAAATTTGAGTGTGTGACAGAAAAAGGACGCTGGTGAAAGCCAGGAATTGAATGTCCGAGGAAGCGTCATTTTTCAGCGTCAGTCGAAAACCGGGACTCGAAAGGACCAGAAGTGAAGTCACATACGGGGCTATCTAGATCAGAAATAACTTTGTAGTAACAAGCCGTAATGATAAAGTGTAATAATCTGTTGTGAAGTGTGAAACCACGGTTAGAAGTATAATAATAGTATTAAACAGGACGAGCTAAATTCAGAAGGCAGCAAAGAATCCGACAGTAACAAGTGTTTGATAAATTGTAAAATGAAAGTGTCGCAATTGAACAAGAGTAACAATAAATCTGAAATTCAAGTGTGGTGGTGTTGCATAAAAGTGTCCTTCCTGCCTTTCTAAGTGTGGCCCGTTAAGACCTTGAGATAGAGAACTCAGCTCTACCGCTCCCAACAACCTCACCCTTGATAATTCTATCAACCCTGAGAAACTTAATCATATCAACCCTGGGAAACTTAATCCTACCAACCCTGAGAAGTTTAATCCTAACCCTGAGAAAATAAATTAAGAAGAAATAAAAAGGTAGGTGGCGTCATCAACAAGAAGCAGAAGAAGAAGGTGACGAGAGCAGTTAAAGAAGAGGCGCTTCCGACGAAGACGTCGCAACGGTTCACAGAGTGCGGTTAAAGCACCATCAGCCTGAATCTGTAATCCTTAGTTTGCTGACCAACAGATGGGTCAGCAATAGACTAAATTCATAAATAAATAAAATCGTTAACCTATGACATCGATTCATTAAAACGAATTTAATTAATATTCGTTGAATTGTTTCAGAGATGAAACGTGTACAAGCAGAGCAAGGACCTGCATGCATTCACTTCTTCCACTGTGCACAGAGACAAATACTGACCTGAAGCAACAGAGAGGTGCACGGAAGAATATTATCTGTAGTGAGTGAATTGCTGTCATTGTGACTGCACTGAACTCTCAACAGCATTTCCGGGAATGTAAACACTGTACACGTAATTATAAACATTCCAATATTTCAGTAACAGCGATGAACATAACATCACTTTGTTTCAGACTGAAGCGGTACCTATTCAAATCCACAATGTACAGTAATCAAACTGTAATAAAAATAGGTTTAAAATGTTCATGACTGTTACAGTTTTGCAAAGAGAACTTATTTGAGAGAGAATACATGCTTTTTGTGTTGTAATGGTATTCATATCTACTGCACAGCTATAATATTATTGCAAACTGAATTAGTGTTGGTAAAACTGCAGTCCTGAGGTCGAATTCAATCCACAGCTACGGAAAAGTGTGCTATGCTGACGTAATAGAAAGACTATGCAAAGACCGAAAGACTATGCAAACTTACTTTGACCCACAGGAATAAAGTTCTATCTTCGAACTAAGCCACGTATTCAATTGAATCCCATGCTTTTCAATGCAAACGTCCGTAAAATTCATATCAGAAATGCAATTAATTAACTCAAATCATTATTATTAAAAAATTAATGTTATAGTAGCAATGAACTGTCGAGTTTTAATATCATGCAAGATCGTCACTTATGTAGTAGGTCATGAACGAGCTAGCAGTCTTTTACCTCAATCTTTCATGTATCTTCTGCGAGTATTGATAATATTTTGGTGTGGATGTGTAAAGTGCAGTATATTATAAAACCAAGGCGGTTTATGATTGACTATTAGAACGTGTAGCCGGTCACGGTAGCCGTGCGGTCTAAGGCATGCACTGTCTTCGCTCGCTCGGAAGCAGAGATCGTGGGTTCGAATCCCACTGTCGGCATGAATGTTTGTGTGCGTTTTTCTGTGTTTGTGTACAGGTAGAGGCCTTGCGACGAGCTGATCACCCGCCCAAGGAGTCCTACCGAATGTGTAAGATCTAGAAAAACCGAAGTGAACGGAGAAGTTCATGGAGGTAGGCCTAGGCCCACTGGGGCTGTAGTGCCAAGGGGGAAAAAAATTAGAACGTGTTATTCGTGAGAGCTGGCGCTGAACGTCGCCCTCGACGCAACATACAGGAATACAGGAGAAAGCAGGGGAATAGTACGAATGTTTCCTTATCAAATAAGGAGACTTCACACTGAATTCTAAACGGATGTTAAAATAGTTTGTTTTAATAAACCCAATTAAATTCCTATTTACACCAGCATAGTTTAATACAGAAGAATGCAAATGACATGACCAAACAGTCCATAAATGCCAGGCTTTGTCGGTGAGGGGAATGGGGCGAGTGACAGATGCCAAAAGGCATGGAATCTGACACACAGAGAGAGTATACGAAACATCAAAGGTACCAGAAAATTTGCGTTCGGTTTGTACATTCAAACCCGAAACTGGTTAATGTGCATCACATGAATGTTTGCACTAAACTGTGACACTGTTTTGTATTGTAACCTAGCAACATGGCTGACTGTATGAATAATGTCTAGCGTTGGAAGAGATATCCAATGATGAATACATATTGTAACGGATTTGCTCAAAGCATTGCTGGGCAACGGCTCGGTAAACATCCCGCGACACGCGCACGCAACAATAGGACGAATGTTATAGCTCGTTGCTAGGCAGCTGTCAGCGCACCAATGGGCTGGCGACATAGAAATCACGTGACTTGTGTTTCTGTGTGGTTCATGCGGAACCTATGTAACGAGGACCTGTTGTAGCCCAGATTAGTGCAGTCCAGTGCAGCGTAGCGCAGTTTAGAGTACAAGGATGAGAATGGAGCGCGTCCTCAGTGAATTGTGAAGATTAATTGAGTAAAGATTAGGATACACGAGTAAAGAGTGATTGAAGACGAAATGATAAGACTTCTTAGTGATTTGAAGTGCTAGTTTCTGTGTTGAGATACGTTGTTAGGAGACGGCTAGTGGAAACTGAGAATCCTAAGTGCGTGTGCAACGGTGAACTGTAAATTGTGTAAATCAGCGATAGCGCTGTATTAATTGTAATTAAGATAGATTGTAATTCAAGCACCAAAAATTCCAATCAACCGAACTAGAACCTGTTATTTTCGTCACGCGTACCCCCTTACACATGACAATATAAATACCATACATAGAAGAGCATCAAGTGTCTGAATTTATTTATTTATAAAACACGATTCCCGAAATTATGAAAAAGATATGTTGATATAAGGATCCCGTCGCTACTGTGAAGAGTACAGACGAACTCCGACTTATGACACCGCGCATTTACGGTCATTTGTCATGCCAGATTTACTCTGAAAATCCATTGACTTATGTTAGCCCTTTTTTTCTTGTCAAGTTTAGTTTAAAACAATCCAGATGGTACAGATGTAGTCTCGTGCCCTTCTGCTTTTGTTCACTATACCTCCCTCCCCACAAAGTACAAATTATGTAACAGGAAATAACTGAACTTCCGGGATATGAATTTTTAAATTAATTTTGTTTGATTTATTTTTGTGTTGAAAGCGTGTTTCGATTTATTAATAAATATATGTAAAGGTAAGAAAGTGATATTTTACTTAGTTTTACTCACGGAGGTCGTGGAATTTTTAAGGGCGGAAAAATTCAGGGAACAAGTCCTCCGGGAGGGACTTTAAGTCGTGGGTCCCGTGTCGTAGCTTTACGGCACGTAAAAGAACCTCATATCTCCAAAGGAGGTCACTGAGCCAAATTCAAGGTAATTTCCCGCCCAACCGTAGTCTCTAACGCCTCTGATAGATTGGGGAAGCATTGTAGATACCGCCAAGCCAGTAGAGGCCGAACTCGCTGGCTCGGTCGGGACTGATGGTACGCACCAATATCGGTAGGGTATAGAGACTGGTAAAATATCATAGAGGGAAGCACAATGGACCAATACTGGTCTCAGTGCATGGGGAAACCCACCCTCTCCAATAACTAACTAATTAACTAGTTTTACTCAATTGTATTAATCAATTTTAGAAATATTTCGGTAACACTGGAAAGGAACCTGAATTGGAAAGGCGTGGCCAATCGGAGACCGTGGGTCAAACTACTTGATGGGTCAAAAAGCCAGAAAAAATTCTCTGAGAAGAAAAGACTTTTCTCGTGCAGCTGACTCTACTAATATAAAAATCTAGACAAGAGTTTTCGCGAGATCTTGGTGTCCTTCTGCCAGACAGCACGATGTCAAATCCTAGACAGTAGAAATGTTCATGATTAAGTACGTCTGCCATAATGATCTTTGTTCACATGGAAATCACTGGCAAATGGGGGACAGATACATGCAAACTTATGTCTTCCTCCTTCTCAGATTTAATTACTTAATTTACAGTGGCAGCGCAACTTTGTCGCCGTGCCACGTTGTCACATTTTATAAATGTTACTTCTACGTGACTCGAGGAGCAGAAGCAGTTCAGTCGTTATAGCGATGGGCTGGACGGCCGGAGTTCGATTGCCGGTAGGGACAAGAGATCTTTATCTACTCCACAGCGTCCATATCGACTCTGGGGCCCACCCAGCCCCTTGTTCAATGGGTTTCGCGGGATTTTACCCCAGGGTAAAGCAACAACATCGAGAAGCTAACCACTCAACTCAATCTAGTTCTGAAGCTATGAATTCTCCCATGCGTCTTCATGGCACAGTGGTTAATTAAGCACAGGGACAATTTTATCATTAAAATTATGCGGTAAAGAGGTTTCGCTGTTTTCAGAAGGATATATCTTCAAGAAACTTAGAACACGTGTTCATTTCCTGCTTTGTATCTCCACAAATTGCACTTACACACACACACACACACACACAGAGGAACAAAAATACCGTTAAGATTTTAGATTTCCATTGACACTATGTTGCGGGTGGAAGTAAGCTTAGTTCACGCGTTGCCACGATACAGTTTGCTTCCTGTGAAATGTAACTGCATTCCCGCAGGCCTTCCAAATTTCGCTACATTGTACCGCGCTTCTCCGTTAAGCCCTCCCTACGCCCCAGCGAGATCAAGACAGACCGCCTGCAACTGCTAGGCCCTTCGCCTCAGCGTCCAGTAATGCGGGAGCACACCGTTTAGTCTACTTGTTACTACTTAATGTTTCCCGTGTTGAATGTTATAATGGGTAACTTCAACATGTCGGAAGAGGCTGCCGTTGTGAATTCCAGAAATCCACAGAACGGTCATCAAATGCTTCAGATTTAAATCTGTTATACCAAAACGAGCTTACACATGTCGCCTTACATATCACAGAATTACACTGCGTCCACGATCGACCTACGGAAAACATGAGGTGAAGCCGTAAGCCAAGAAGAGTTAAGACTCTGTACAGAACCGAATATGGCAAAGAAAACTTGACTTAATTAGATACTAAATGCATATTTTTAACATTCAAAACAAAATACCTTATTCTTTTTGTCGATGAAAAGATGATCAATGAATGTGGAGCAGTTGATGGAAAGATCATTTTTAGCTTACTTTCCTAAAAGAGGCTTATACGATCTCCATGCTGTCTATCTGTGTATCACCCCTTCCCATGAACTTCTCAATTCCTAAACCGATTTTTATGAAATTTAATATCTGTTTCATGGCACTTCAGCCCACCTCAACGGCGTACTTCATAAATCCCTCCCATCAGTCTGTGTATTATTCCTTCGTTACCAAGCAACGGCTCCGTAAACGTTTCCGTGGCAAAGAATATAAGCAAACATATGAGTAGAATTGCTGAACGCGTGTCTCGGTAAAAACGTTCCCGCGGCAACAAGGAATTGTTGGAGGTGTCATTTTATATGCGGCCCGTGTCGTATCAAAAGGAAGTAGGCGATTAGTTCTTCCCAGAACTTCTTGCTTAAACATAACATATTGCGCCAGACGATTTTTAGTCATATTCATCCATATTAACGCCTAGTGCACATAAGGGGGGGGGGGGGGGGAAATGAATTCTTCGTGTATCCCAAATCCTATTTCACAAAATTCTGGTGAAACTCAATATAAGTGAATTACGACAAAAGTTGTCTAGCATTGTCGACTTGCAGCCATATTGATCCATAACAAAGTCCAGATTGTATAGAGCCACAAAGGAATTTTGCACCTATCCCGTAAATTTTTCACACTTCACTGTACGCTTCATGTGACTCGAAGAGCACTTTCAGTAATTTTGTGTACTCAATATCGACACACCGTTAAGCTATACATTCAGTTCGAAATGTTTTTTACTTCCATAATACGTGGCGAGTTAGGATTTCGATGCCCGCATGTAGGTCTTCGTGTAGAGTGTTCATTTCTGCTGTCCGATACTAACCCAAACTGAAATGTATCGACAATATTCAGTGAAAACTGATAATATCAAATTTCATGAAAATCGGTTCAGTTGTTCTCTTGTTGTCACATGCGGAGAGACGGTCAGGCGGTTATAATGAAGCTAATAGGTGCATTATTTTTCCCCAAATTTTCCTTGCAAGCGAGGCGAAACTTATAAATAGGTCAGATTTAAAATGTCCGATACAAGTGAACATGTACGAGCGTGGCTTTTCGTGCACTATCATAAACCACGCTGGTTCTTTTTAATCGGACAATATAAACAAACGCTGTGTTACGGTTGTACAGTTTTCACAAGCCTTCGTATTAGCCGTTACGTTTGCTATAAATTTATATGCCGATATAAAACATGAAATTTGGTTCAGTTGCAGAAAGCAGGTGACGATTCCAGGCAGAGAGAAAAAAATCCTCACTTCATCAAATCCTTTCCTGAGAATTCAAATTACAATCGTGAAATATGCAATACACAGCAGTTTGTAACATCCGAGGAGTGTCACGTGCTTTGGATTTAGTTTTATAAAAATAACACAAAAATTTTATGATCAGTTGACGTATATGGAACACGTGTGCTTATTTCGCGGTGTGTTGCTGGTGACAAACTGCATGCAGATATGTGTGAGCTGGAAAATCCGATGCCAAAGGAAATTCACATAAAGTGACGACCATTACATAAACTGCCTCCTACCTACGAATGTGTCCCAGACCAGGGCCGGTGTGGGCTGAGACACTATGGCAAGAACGGTCGCATAAACATATAAACCTTATGTGTTTACGTTGAAACCGTAGCAACAAATGGGGTAAGAATATTCGATTCTGCTATGAAATTGTGAATACGTTGCTACAATAAATTCTGTTTCTTTAACCTATAAGATACCTACTACAAAATTTTACAACCTTTCGGAAAATAAGATTTTGGTTTGATAATGTGAAGATAAAGAAATGATTCATCGAAGGGGAACAAATCTCTCTCTCTATATATACATAGAGTATCTCCTTTGTTCGACCACTTTCATACTAACGGTGCCACAGCTCCAAACTGGAGCTGCCGCCTCAGTGCGTTTGTCAGATCCTATAAGGGACAAAGCGGCATGCTAATTCAATGAAAAAGCGAGCAAATATGAAACTTCTGCACACCAAAAGTGTTCACGTGCTTTATTAAATATCTGGAAAAATCGATATACTGTTCTCTCGTTATTTTAGCCTGGTTTAACTCCGAACTCAACTCTTGCATTCGGCAGGTTTGCGTCCCTTCCGAGACGCTCACTCAAAACTGAGACGTTAAAGGGGCCATCCGATTGGGTCTACTATTAGCACGCGGTGGCGCAGTTGGTTGTGGCGCTATCCCGATGAGGTCATTGGATTGTTTTCAATTGACCTAATCCTCCCAGGCGCACTATGGCCCTGGGGTCGACTCAGCCTCTAACAGAAGTGAGTACCAGGAATCTTACTGCGGTTAAAGGTGGCAGACGCGTAAGGCTGAGAATCTTACCGCCATCTTTGAGCCGATTGTCTAGATAATGTGGCAGCCTCGATGTCTCACAGCCCTATAGACCTAGGGCCTGTTACAGGCATACCTTAACCTTTTAAATTTTATTAATTTGTTCATGCTTATATAAATTGCTGGTGGAGAAGGCCCGTTGAAAATGCAACGAGAGGTTGCTCCTTTATCTCTTGCCATCCTGTCTCTCACAGGCTAGACGGCTAGAAATCAAGATGGCCTCTCATACCGAATTTCGCCAAAATTAGAACAGCAGATTGTGATATGTCTAAAGACTTTAATTCATGACTTATATAATCAAGTTGTTTATTGAAAATCGAAATTCCCGACACCTTTGGGTTGAAGGCTCTCACACAAAATAAAAAAAAAACAACATATTTTAAAGGGCGTAGATGATGTTAGGTCACAGAGCACGGAGGGCCCTGGTCTTCATAGAAGACGATCTGTTTTTACCTCGTGAAAAACGCCCGATATATACAGAACTCTTCATAATGACAAATACCGGCAGGAACTACACGAGACTAATGAAGATGTGGCAAAAATTGGTTTTTACTGAAAAAAAGCAGTATTTGTATTTGTCGCTTCGTAAGGGTTTGATTTGCTCATTGTCATAGTACTTTCAACCATCTGTAGGCTTAATTTACGATACAAATTTAGCAATGATATTAGGAAGAGACTGAATAAAATATTAACTTTGATATTTTGGAACTGTTCCTTAAAAGAATCTATTTAAACCCAATTTTACAAAATACATTTTATATATAAAAAGTTTGAAACTATAGAGAAGTAATTAACAGAGACCGAGGCAATATCAATTAAATATCAAATAATATTCATTTTTATTTATGATATTTTGAAGAATCGGTGGAAAATTATTTTATTTTCTCCACTGAAGTTCATGAATAAAACCGCTTAAATATTGCTTGTGTAATAAAGCACACATTTATAATTATATTATAATTATAATTTTCGTTTTCAGACCATTTCGTTTCTTACAGAACAGCGCTTATGACTGCTTGCATGGCGCACACTCTTATTCATGCAATATTAGTGACTAATAAAAATATAGCTGAGGTCTACAGCAAATTAAATAGCAGCCCACTGTGTTAGGAAACCACGAACAATATTGGTTGGAAACCCAGACACCACTAGGAAGACCTTCTGGTAGGAGGATAATATTAAGCTGGATTATACTCGTAGAGAGACTGACCTGGCTCAGGATAGGGACCAGTGGATGGCTCTTGTCAACACGGTAATGAACCTTCAGGTTCCATAAATTGTTGCGAAATTCTTGAGTAGCTGCGCAACTGGCGGCGTCTCACGAAAGGCTCAATTGCATGGAGTTAGTTAGTTGCTACTGTAAATGTATGCTCCACGTCCCCCCCCGCCTCCCTCTCTGTGCACATTGCTACTGAAACCCTAAAAGCAATCCCTTAACTAGAATTCTGTAATATGATTTATGATTCGATGTATTTACCTGCAAGGAATGCTTTGAATAAACATAAGCTATGTAAGATTTGAGGTTTTCACGGCAGTGACCATGAAGAAAGCAGTCTTCTGGGATATTGCGTCGTGTAGATATTGTTTTTACCGACGTTTCGGAGGAACGTATCGACTCCATCTTCAGGGTAGAAGAAAAAAGAAGAAAATTGGCGAGCGAGGAACCAGCTGGTTTTTCACTTGCGGATTTTCTTTTTTCTTCTACCCTGAAGATGGAGGGGATACGTTCCTCCGAAACGTCGGTTAACACAATATCTACATGATGCAATATCCCAGAAGACTGCTTTCTTCAAACATCAGCTAATTCCATGTTGAGGGATATTCCTTGAAAAGTTAGTAGTTACCCAGCTGGTAAGAAAACACGGTCCACCATTGGACATTGTACTGAGACAGCTGAAGCAGAACAGATCGTCACACACGACTTCGGAAAGACTAATTAAATGGATCCCTTTCATCCATCTTAGTCTTTGTCTCCCAGTTGAGTCCTTTCCTCCTCGTATTTCGACCAACATTTTGTATGCAATTTACGTTTTTTCCACTGGTGAACCATTCCTCGCCCATACAATACTTCTCACGACATTTAGCGAACATACAAATTATGAAGCTCCACAATAAGTAATCTTCTCCGTACTCTTCAGGCCCAACATTTTCTTCTCAATATTTCCTCTGTCTTACATCTGCAGTCCATGTTCTCTCTCCAGAGCGAGTGAAAATAGTTGCTAAACCAATTATAAATATTATATTTCTATTATAGTTTCAACACTTTTCACTTTTATTTGGCATTACACAGATCAATTCAGATTTAAAATTTGATGTACAGGCAGTTCTGTTTCGCTTGTCTTCCCACAGTGCTCAGCGAGGAGGCAGTTAGGTCGACTCCGCTTGAAACTAAGTTTTGAAGAGCCACAAGGCAGCGTCTTAAGGAATTCATTTCATTAGAGTCTTACTCACCTTTAAATTTTCCAATGAAAAAAATTCCACGAAGATTCTCAAATGAACGAGAAATTGCGGCCATGACGCCCCCAAAGACACACCCAAACTTGAAACTTACAAAAAGACCATTCATGGCTATTTAACCCATATACAAGTAGGCCTACACAATGTACAAGTAACTTAACTATAGACACATCTTTAATTTAACTTAGAAATTAGTATAACAATATACATAGAGAAAATGTAGTTTGCAAATCCTTTTTTGGAATTCTAATATTAGATTCATCAACGACAAAGAAAAAGAAAGGACACAAAAGTAACTGCAATCCTGGAACATTAAAAAAATGTTCGATAGGCGACACAGTATACTGGCAAATCGCATGTGAATACAAAATTTTTCTTTGTATGTCGAGAAAATTCGAGCGGAAATATAACTGAGCAGACAGAACTTTTCAAAGTTTCCGATTTTTTATTTACATTTTTTTTTTGTTTCAACTTTAGTTATACTAAGAAGAAACTCTATGAACTAAAACAGAATTATAGAATCATTATTTTTTACTGTGGTGAACAATTCTTATTCAGGCGCAGGACAGAGAAGGGAATAATGAAACAGAGTTAGAATATAAAGATGATGTAGTGCGGGGAGACAAGTAAATCAGAATCCATGGCTACACCAGAGATCCCAACTCATGCGTGCTAATATCACATGAATAAGTTGCGCCTTATAAATCAGAACACACTACATACTGCAGAATCTGCGATGCAGAAACAGGCATATATTTTATGCAATATTGAAGAGATTTTCTCTGATCCACAATGACCGGATCGGTTCTGGCCCATCGAGTCTCCTATCCAAAGGGTACTGGGGATAAAGCGACTGGGGCGTGAAGCTAACCAATCACCTCCAGCTAGTGCCGAGGTCTACAACCTCCACTTCCACACAAGTCTTCACGGCATGGTGCTTAATTTATTAAGCGTAGGGACAACTTTACCTTTACATTCCGCATTAGTATATTTCAGTATTCAGTATACACGTATTCACAACCCTGTTGCGTAAAATGACACTCAAAATGGCTGCATCAAAGTGGGCAGTCAATTATCATATTCCATGGCAGGAAGTTTCTTGAGCAGCTGAGCTTAGGCCAGTTCGGTACCCTAACAAAGCTACAAGTTAGTGTTCCATATCCACCGCGGCGGCCCGGGTTCGATCCCGAGTTTTGTCAAGTGGGATTTGTGGTGGACAAAGTGGCGCTGGGGCGGATTTTCTCCGAGTACTTCGGTTTTTATCTCCATTCCACCAAATTCTCCATCATCATAATCACCCGGGGCAGGTACAATAGGCGAATCAGTGGCCGTCGTGCCGAGTGGACCCAGTTGGATTCCAATTAAAAATAAACAGTGTTGCATAAATCTAAATTAAAGTTACAGCTGGTGAGGTAGCTCAGTCAGTGTAGTGATTACGCTATCTACTGGACGATCGCAGATTTACGGTTCGATTCCCGGAGACAGCACAGATTCTTTCCCTTCTCAATCGCGTAGGCTACAGGTAGACCCTTAAGGACCCTCCAGCCCCATATCCAATAGGAATTGGGGGCTATTTCCTAGGAAGTAAAGCATAAGAGGTTTGAAGCTCGACACTAACGCCAGTCTAGTGCTGAGGTTAAGAATACGTGGAGCCATACATCCATTCCCCCATGCGGCTGAGTTTAAATTATCAACAGAATCAGATCTTCTTCTTCTTCGCTACCAGATCAGCATGGGCTCAGCACCCACCCAGCCGTCTGTCCGCTGGGTGCGGTGTGTTTCCTCCAAGGGTAAAGTGGTAAGGCGTAAAGTTGATCATTCAGCTCTGCGCATTGCTAAGGTTATGAAACGGCGGGACTTTACCTCCACACCCGCATGTGTTTTAGTGGCATGCTGCTGAGAAACAATCATACTGAGATATTTATGAAATTATGCCGATCACAGTGGCCGTGTGGTCAATGGCATGCTGTCTTCGCCCGCTTGAACGCTTAGTCGTGGGTTCGAATTTCACTCGAGGCATGAATGTCTGTGTTCGTGTTGATCTGTGTGTGGGTAGAAGCCTTGTGACGAGCTGATCTCCCATCCAAGGAGTCCTAACGACTGTATATACGATTACGAAACTGAAAAAAAATGGTCATGGCCCAACAAGGGCTGTAGAGCCATTGGCAACTGAATCAGTTCATTATGCAATTACTTTACNTTTATATCTGCGACGACATACGGTGTCTTTTGTCGTTTAAAGGTTACTATTTGCATGGCGGTGACATCTGTTTGTATGGAAAATACGCAGCGATACTTTATGGGATCCGAAAGTTCGTTTTCTTGTTCACAAAATTTCGTATGTACTCGTATGTTAAGCTGAACGTGATTAACAGGTGTGATACATGTCTTGGCAGTAAACACTTCTACCGGAAATTACGAATACTCGTAATTACTTGTTGTGAGTCATAACCACAAACGTCCATTGGCAAATGCAATAGAAATGTATATTTCTCTTTACGTTGCGAGTCTGTACTGTCCTTTGAAACGCGGTAACTGAAAAATGTTATTTAGTACATTAATGGACGTTGGTAACTATCAACAACAGGTAATTTTTCTTAATTACCGGTAAAAGTAATTACTGTCGCGAGGTTTACCAAATTTATGACCGCTTTTGATAATTCAATATAATTACCGATTGTTATTCACAACTACCAATTGTTTATTTTTACCGTAACATATACGTACAAGACATCTAAATTCAATGCACTGAAAAGTTCAGAAAGGACCCATCACGACAACGATCATAACAGATCCAGCAACATCAAAGAACGCAGAAGAACAGCGAGACCTCACAAACAAGTGAAAGTGTAACCAATAACAGAAGTTGAACTTTAATTCACGAACTTTTAACAATAATAATAATTAAACTAGTTAAAAAGAACTAGATACAGTAGTGAGCGTAAGTAAAATGAGACTGTAAAACAAGTGAAAGTGTAACCAGTGACATGAATTGAACTTCGATTCACGAACTTTTAACTTTTAACAATTAAATTAGAATAATAATTTTAACCTGTGTTTTATAAAAAGAACTCGATATATTAGTGAGCGTAAGTCTGGAAAAGATGCAAGTTCGAATGAGTAAAAAGTGAATGTGACCGCGTGTAATTATACAGCCGTGTTCATACACCTGAGGATGACCTTTTAAGGTCCAAACATGTAGTGATAATAAAAAACGTGTTGTGTAGTCGGTATATTCACTCTACTAAGGAAAATTTAGTATTTCATTAAAACTGTACAAATTAATTGGACCAACGTCTGGTACACAGATATCCCGTAGCTACAGAACGCTTCTGTTTAATGATGTCTTTGAGGTTCCGATAAATGGAATGGTTTGTGCTTAGCTCAGTTAAGTGCATAATCATGTGGTACCGAGCGATTGTGAGTACGGAATTGGGGAAGATGTTCAAGGGAGTAATTGCATTCTGTTTTAAAGTACTATTCAAAAAATTTTTGGAGGTAAAACGGCAAAGTTGTCCCTGTGCTTAACTAATTAAGCACTATACCATGAAGACATTTGGGGGAGTGGATGTATAGATCCACATTTTCTTGAGCTGGACACTAGGTGAAGGTAAGTGGTCACCTTCACGCCCCTGTCGCTTTAACCCCGGGGAAGGACCCTTCCTTGGTATCCACTGAACAGGAGGCTGGGTGGATGCCGTAGCCGGTCTGGACGTTGAGGAGAAATTCGAACACCGGCAGTCTGGCCCGCAGCTATACCGGCTCCTGATATTTGAAGTGGCTTACGAAATTTATGAAAAACCTCGATCATAACGTCCAACTGCCGGACAGATAATCAACCCCGAGGCCTCCCGAATATGGAGCAGAAGTGCTGACACTACCACAGGCCTAAAATTTCCCGTATTGAGACGTGCAGTCTGAACTGAACATTAAGAGGAAGAAATGGTATCTCTGTTTCAGCCAAGTTAGCTTAGCCAGGTAAGGAAACCACGAAAAGAGGAGAGACTCGGCAAAGAAAGGGACATACTAAACTGCAGCGCTGCTCATCTTCCCAACAAAGGAGGACAACGCAGATACAGTTCGGTCAAAAACATTCCCAAAGGAGAACTTCCCAGAGCAAACAAAAGTCCTGTAACACTGACAATATACAGTCCATGTTCTTATACCTGGCCGTCCTGAACCGAATGTGCGGTGGATCTGGTCAAGTCCCCTAATCGACATAGGGGCTATAGGGTGTGAGTGGGTTATAATAGGGCAATGCGACTGCAAAAGCTGCCACCTCAGTCTTGCAGTACTGAGTTCACGAACAAGCTAGATGCCAGGTCTGGATAATTCGGCCTTCGCTCTGTACAATGTGTGCTACAGGCAGTATATTTGTTGCTTCTAAGTGGACATTGCGCTCTCATCACATCTTATACTGAACGCAAATTTTACCGTGATTAATTAGGCACCACACCATGAAGACGTGTGGGGCAGTGGAGGTACAAATCCGTCCACTATTAAATTCAGCATTACTCGTACTTGTAGATGGAGGCGAGTCACTGGGTTGAAGGTTTGGTGGTCCCCAGAAAGTTTCTTGCTTCTGCCGGAAATCGATCCCCAAACCCTCCATCGTCCAGCCCATAACTCTGTCACAATACCCACTGGATTCCCTTTGTAGTTTGTTAAACGACGCTGTAACCAATAACTCGAACGCCATGACGTCGATAGTGAGCAATGAACGGTTGGGGGTATAAAGTATAAGGAAGTGACAGTGACCTACATTAAGGTACTATCCCTCGCTTGGAGGAACTGAGGAAAACAGAGATGAGAACCGGACACCTTTAGTATACAAGGCAGAAGCGTTATTGCCTGAGGCGCAGGTTCTCACAGCGACGATTTCGAAGACTGCTACGTGTCTTGTGAGAAAGTTAATATACACATCGCCTCCAATCTCGGTGCTGAAGAGTGAGCCAAACATGAAACAGGCAGAACTTTGTGCTGGTTTCTGCATGACTTGCTCTTCAACCCCGAAGACGGAGGCGACATTTTCCTCTGAAACGTTGGTTGACCTCCATCGGGGTGCACAGCGTGGTATCCCATAAGATAAAACTCTTACTTTCCTCGACGTTTGCTTAAAATAATATTTAATTTGAGTGCAACTTGAAGCAGGATAACATTAGTCTCTCCCACTTCAGCGCCCTGACACGACATAAGAACGAGTTGCAG
The DNA here is from genome assembly GCF_002891405.2 of Cryptotermes secundus. Lineage (NCBI taxonomy): Eukaryota > Metazoa > Arthropoda > Insecta > Blattodea > Kalotermitidae > Cryptotermes > Cryptotermes secundus. The sequence goes on along the minus strand of NW_019727405.1, from coordinate 681,754 downwards.
CACTGCCAAGCCACGAACACACCGATTCAAGTCCACTCATGTGTAAGAGAAATGTAGCAGCTCTGTGATTGGTTATACGCACTACAGGATTAAGCAGCACGGACACGGCGGCCCTAGGGACGGAAAAACCCTCCCCTCACTAACAGTATGTGTAAAACCGACGCTGTCTTACACCAGCGCCATCTGTGCATACAAATTGTCATTAAAACACTCTACAGTTGGTAGCGTAGTTCCAGCTCCATTTCATTTTATTAATCTGCCGTTCAAATCGGGTTGGCGACACTGATGTACTTCACGCCAAGGTTCCCATGCAAGGTCACCATTTATATTAAACTACGTTCATTTTCCTGCTCATGTTATAAACAAGAAGAAAAATGTATCAATGTAATGTTTCCATAACAAAATAACAAATGGCTTAGAGACAAGTGGGCGAAGTGCCTCCTTACGTTTAACTTAATGCGGGACAAATTCTAACATTCTACGCCATATAATATGAGCTACTGACAGTGTCATTAAATAAACTGACATAAAATCAGCACTGAGCATGCAGATTATGCTCATAATTTCACTGTTTTACTTTTGTAACACATCTCGAACTGTTACGTGCTTCTGAGAAATGGAAATCCTCAAAGACGTAGAATAAAATCTGACGAATATTAAGGACTAACCAAATAATTTAGTATGAAATTAGCAAACAAGCAAACAAATGTCATCGAAATCGTCTCACTATCTATTGTAACCGAACTCACAACTAATACAGTGGGCGACCAGCTCCAAGATCTTTCTGTCTTTCTCCCACGTTATCTAAACAATCGGCTCGCAGATGGCGGTGAAGTTGTCAGCCTTATGCGCCGGTCGCCATTTACCCCCCAGGAAGATCCCTGGAACTCATTTCTCTTAGAGGCTGAGTCGACGCCAGGGTCATAGTGCGGATCGAAGTATTAGGTAAATTGAAAAAGATCCACCTCATCGGGACTCGAACGCGAGACCTTCCGGCTTCTAGCATAGTGTCTCAACCAACTACGCTATCACGTGCCCCCGGTAAAAGTAAAAGTAAAGAACTGACACAATGCGGCCACGTACTTCTGTACTGCTGGCAGCAGGATGTCCCACCGACAAGGGACGTCAATCCTCTCAACTTCCTGACCAGACTGTACCGCTACCCCGGCTGCTTCCTCTCGGCAGCAGAAGGGCCCTCCGGTGCGAGGGGATTTCTTGGGTACCTAACGGTGGGGTACGTAGGGGTGTCTCAGCTGGACCCGTAACCGAGCTCGAACCGGGTCCTCAGGTAACGACAGGGGAGCCAAAGACGCTCTCAACCCTCGTCAGAGCCTAATTACAGATGCTGTTGCCTCAAACACGTCAAAATATCCGAAATTGCGTAAGAAATAAAATGTTATGGAAACATGAACATTAAAGGTTGTACAGAAACTGCTTCTGGATGCAACTGCTGTACTGCTCCCAGGACATGTCATCTCTTGGGTCGGATACAGGAACTTCTCTTCCTCGTGTAAGTATGTCAGTTAAACGCGACGGCTGGCGAGGGAATTCTATGCTTCAAAATTCAATAAAAGCAACTGCACTCAGACTGCATTAAATGCAATGGCAGTCACAGTCATTTTAAGGATTTAGGCAATGAAGCGGAACCACTCTAGAGAATTTAACAGTTACACAGTTGCCAAGAAATTCGTCCCCTCTTTCGGATCCTGAAGGTTTATTCCGAGTTTATAAGAACCCGTTATTTGTAACAATCTTAACTTGGATTAATCCAGTCTACTCTCCCATATCATGAGCTTTTAAGATCCATTTTATTATTATCTTCCCATTTAAGCCTAAATTTCCCAGGTGGCTTCTTCCCTCAACTGTTTCCAATAGGAATTATATGTACAATTCTCACCTCCCAATGCGTTCTGCATTCCCGTCCATCCTAATAATATTTACGAAAGAGCATCATTTATGGCATTCGTCAAGCATCTTTCTCTATCACTCTCAGGCCCAACTACTCCCCTGAACTACCAGTACACAGGCGACAGGCCAGTTTTACAGCCATACACAAATTCAGATCAATTACAGTTCTGTACATCTTAGTCTTTTAGTTAAGAGACGGACACATAAAACTGTTCTGTACTGAACAGTAGCACCTATCGAAATGCTATTGTTCCTCCAGTGGCGTTGTGTTCTTGAACCGATGTCGGTCTAACGTGCAGCCTTGGGAACTGGGAGTAACGGCACTGCTCGGTGCCTACATTAGCTGATTCCTTGCTTCGCTCACCCTTCTTCCCTGAAGATAGAAGCGGCATGTTCCCCGAAACGCTGGTTGGCTTTCAGCGGATTACACGGCACCGTGGCTCAGAAGACAGAACTCTTCACAACCACTGCTGTGCCAGACCCTCAAAGATCTACATTTAAAAATTCACGTTCAAACTGTTTAATCGTACACGGAACTGAAAAGTCTATAAGAAAGCTATCCCTGTGAAGGCCCATAGGATTGTGAGACATCGAGGCTAACATATTTTCTTTAGGCAATCGGCTCACAGATGGCGGTGAGGTTGTCAGCCGCCCTTTACTATCCAGGAAGACTGCTGGTAGATATTTCTGTTAGAGGCTGAGCCGACCCTAGGGTCATAGTGCGGCTTGAAGGATTAGGTAAATTAAAAAAAAATCCACCTCATCGGGACTTGAACCCTTGACCTTCCGGCTTGTAGCATAGTGCCTCAATCGACTACGCTACCGCTTGCCCCGACAAATATATTACAANCGTTCCTCCGAAACGTCGGCCAAAACGAAGAATACACGGTGCCTAAACCCAGAAGACAACTTTCTTCATTTATATTACAAACGTAATTATATGTAATAATTGTTGTTTCAGATACTGAGATGTGTGCTTCTAAATACTGAAATTAAAGTAGTGAATTTGGAAGGTCGGGGTTCTGTACCAGAACGAAAGTCACAGCCGGTAAATAGACCTAAACATGTAAACAACTTCGCACGATTCAACACCCGAATGCTCCCCGATTTGCATGTACATTGTTCCTGATGTGAAGTGTTGGGGACAACAAAATGTCTGAACTTCACAGTAGGCCAGACTGTATAAACAATTCTAAATGGCACCATTACTATTGTGAACATGACGATTGGGTTGCGACGCCCCTGAAATTAAGAGGAAGTCGATCGCAATAATTCACCGAATTGGCGGTTATTCCTGACGGCATAATTTCCTAAAACCTCTTTAACCCGCGTCCCAGGGGCGGGCATGGAGAAACGGCAGTGAATTTTAAACATGTCACACGCATGTCACATTCAGCGAAATATAAACATGGCCTGCGTTTGTAACACAAACATGTGCATTTAAAACGAATCTTTCTTTCCATTTCAACGAGCAGTACTAAACTTTCCTTATTCCAGGACTGACTGACTGACAAATCACCTGGTTCCAAGGTCTTACATTAAAAGCTAACAGTGGCTCAGGTGGTCAATACATTTTGTGATTTCATGCAATTATTCCCTCATCTCTGTGTTCATAAAATCATATGAGAACCACTTGAATGCCAGTAACTACATCCCTCACTTCTCAAAGATCCATTTCAATACCACCCACCCAATTATGACTAGGTTCCCAGTGTGAACCCATGAGATTTCCGGACTAAAACTTTGACTGTATTTCTCACGTCTTTCGATCTTAATTTCATGTCCGTCCATTTCACCGGTCTTAATTTAAAATCCTTTGACTGCCATGTCCCGGCATCTAACTGCTTGCCAGAAACGCCATGGATCCTTGGAGATAAATGCAGTTGCACAGTGCCTTCACATATCACCTTCAAATGACCACAGATACAGATAAAGTGAAAGTCTGCTATCCCACCTAATATTTTTTTCACAGATATGGTAGAGAACTGGACTAATTGAAGTATGGAGCTGGACTATTTAGAGCTCTGGATGTCAAACTCTATTAAGCTAGGTACCACTTAATGGTTATTCCTTTTATTTTTATTCTTATCGATGTAGTAGCTCATGTTTGGCTTCGTATACGACTGTCCTATCAAGTACGGTTGTACTTTATTCCGGGCTCTCTTGGTTGCCAACGGTGGCTGGTGTAAGTTCGCGGGCTTAGCTGCACTTGGGTCCATGCTGGTCAGAATCATGTTCACTTCCAGGGGGAGCATGTTCCATATTCGTAGCAATCCTTTGGTAAAATTCTTCATCTCTTATGTGAACCTTTGACATTGCCAAAAGACGTGGTCCGATGTTGCGCATGTGCAGATCGCATTTGGTACGATACGTCAGGGCCGTGTGGGCACTTCGGAGGCGGTGGATTGAGGTCACGGCTCTTCTGTTCAGTTTGCATGTGGCAAACCAGGGGTTGGGGCCTTATCAAGGAACAACATAAAGTATTGCCGTCCCCTGACCCGTTCCACCTCCTGGTACCACAGCTTGGATTCCTCTGTGCATTTTTCCTCCATAGAATTTTCATGTCTTCAGCTGTTCCTCCTGTGCCTGATGCTATGCTTGGCTAGCTTGTCGGCTGTCTCGTTCCCGGTAGTCCTCTATGGGCTGGGATCCAGTGTACGTAACCTGTTTCCCTGCTGCCGTTGTCTCCGCAAGCAGTTCCTTAATGCGGGAAATGCCTGCCTCCACTCTAAACATGTGACGCCATCTATGAAGAGAATTTCAGTAGTCAATGATTAACGCCGAAGCGATCCCTTCGACTGTGGCAGTTATAAAGCAAATATGCCGAACAGACCTAATAGACACTATTAATCATCAGAGGACATCGGGTGGCGCAAACACAAATTATGTTCTTTTGAAGAAAACGTTAAGAGGGCCGGATCTGTGGGTTTTAATGAAACTCGTATTGAATGTGTAGAGCATTCCTAGATACAATATAAAGATATTTGTCCAGTTCAGTTTGCTCTTCACACAGAAGAATATACACAATTTTTAGTGTCAAAAATAGGCATTTTACATGAATACTAGATGTATCCGGTGTAATATAGGCGGTTATAAGAGATCCCAAAGGCTATTAATTAAATAGCAACGTATTTGATTTACACATTTTCGTATTTCATTTCATTAAATGCATCAGCTGATATAACCCGCAAATGGACTAACCTATACCATGTAGTTTAACTGTTGCATTACTTCAGTCATACACAATTGGTGTGATTGATTCTCAAGCTGTTTTGTTGCTGCTAAGCAGAATCGGAAATATAAGTTGTCCATATCCTGGTTTACGTGCCTCATTTGGATACAGCGGTGAGACCAACTCGTAAATCTGCCCGTGTTTTCGTAAGCAGTGTACGTCACTTCCAGGTGGCGATATAATCACCGCGCCCGTTGCTACGAACTCTGTTGCTGAGCTCTATTCTTGTGTATGTCCTAATTATCTGCTTCGTGTGTATGCTCTGTATGCAGTGCTCGTAACAGATCTGTTTTATATATATATTGTAACGGTTTAGGGTTGCCTATAGACGGGGTATGGATTGGTGATTCGATTTACTGACCACTGATACACACGATCTACACTTATCTACACACTTTACAAATCACACACGCTAAGCCTTCTCCAGCTTGCAGTGTCTTCACGAGTCGTTTCCTGGTAACAAATCTTAATGGGAATTCTTCAGCTTCTGTGATCACGCCGTTGCCCGCAGGTTAACACTCCACGACTGAACTGTCAACTTTATTATAGAGCCATCTCTTCTCAGCCTCCCTTGAAGAACTCAAACCTCAACTGACCACTCCCAGGCTGGCGGCTTTTTTACACGAACTTTCGAGTCTTCCTTTCACAGGCTGACTTTCAGCTAACAAGTGACAACTGAAATGGCTCAAATTGTCTTCAAGATAATTCCTCAGCACTGACCACGTAGAACAGACCGTTCTTCTATTGTTGCATGTGTATTAGTTTCCGAAGGGAACGTGTTTACCGATCCTTTTCCTAGAAACGGTTTGCATAACATATTTTATTACGAATCTGCTGCCCTAGCAACGGGCGCCGCTTTGTGACTGTTGCCCAGCAACGCGTTCTTTAAAAGTATCGGGTAACGCTACAAACAAATTTGTTAATTCGCAGAATGGCCATGAAAGTTTCCAGTCATATATATATATATTAGATTCCCATATTTCGAACGAACTGGCAACAGTTAATTCAAAAAGTCAAAGCAAACCGGCGTCAGTTCCTGTAGTTCGTTAACAAAGAATTCAAAAGCCTGTGGCCTCAAGTACGTATCGCAAGATAACTTCGATCAGAAATTAACAATGCGAAAACATTGGTTGAGGTCGTATCTAAGAAAATATATATGGCACTCAACAGCGATTCCGACAAAGAAAAAGTAATTTAATTAGAAATTAACTCTCAAAATGGAGATACGTAACTGTGTAAAGAATCGAACAAATGTTTGTATGTCCTGGACAACTACATGAATTTACGAATTGCAGTAGCAGTTCATTTTTACTATCTTACGGTTATTTGGGGGACTTGATATGTAATCAAGCGGCAAGTCTTGTCCATTCTTCTGACTTCTTTCACATCAGAAGTAAACCAGAAAAAGGAAGGCAAAATAAACTGTGAGGGCTAGTAATTGAAAAGCTTCACACAAACCAATCCAATATCGTAACAACCTCAGTACACTGCCACATAAACTGTAACTTACAACTGACAGCAAGATTTCCTTGCAAAATGCCACGACTCCTTTTTGAAGCACTAGGTAGCAGCAGCCCAATTAATAGGGGCGTACATGTACGGTGCGCTAGACTTCAAGAACAAACTGCTGTATGCATGGACATACCGCTGCAAACATGTGAGATCATATACACTTTATAAGCATAAGAAACCCCATTGCGCCCTTCACGAATTGCGTTTACGGGACATAAAGTCGCATTACTTATTTCGCTGTGGAGTATTTAGCGACGCTATAGAGCGTGAGACGGCAAGACAACTGATGAATTGAAAAGGAAAACGGTCGTGGCCAAATCGAGGTTATATTTTTGGACGAACTAAGGAAAACCATGGAAAAGCCTCAACTAGGAAAGTCGGTGTTCCGAGCGAGGTTCGAATCGAGCACCTCTCTAGAGATTTGCCTATAGACCAAGCTGTTCAATGCTTTTATAATCAACAATGTAAAGTCACTGACATTTAATATTGGGACTCATAAAACGGAGGTAGCCCCAATATCAGAGTCTAAAGTATTTTAACCTTTAGTTCTTCTAGATACGAAAACAGATTACCGTATTTACGCATGTATAGGCCGCGTGCGTGTATAGGCCGCAGCACAATTTTCAGACAGAAATTATAGAAAAAATAATTCCTCGATCTTTGAACACCCTGTATTACTAATTATGAATATAATTTTTTTAAATGAAGTGTGATTTCGAATATTTCGAATATAAGCCGCACCCCAGTTTTCTTCTTGAATTTTTGGCAAAAAATGTGCGGCCTATACATGCGTAAATACGGTAAATATTGAAGAAAGCAGTATTCTGAGATGTGGCATCGTGTAGATGTTGTGTTAACCGGTTCTCACGGTCTCTTCGCTTGCGGATTTTCTTATTTTTCCTTCCACCCTGAAGATGGAGGCGATACTTTTCTCCGAAACGTCGGTTAACACCACATCTACACGATGCCACATCCTAGAAGACTGCTTTCTTCATAGTCACCTCCGTGAAAACCTCAAATCTTACAAGATTAAATATTGGTTTTGCACACAGTGACGTCAATTTACACTTCAGTCAGCTCACGTCAGATCGGATGGCCACGCAGCGGGGGGGGGTACTGGTGTAATTCGAGAGTTCGATGGACGGTCAGTTAGAAAACTGCTTACTACAAAAGCAGTTGTCATTCGTAACTGGAGACCAGGAGAGCGGATTATGAGCGCAAGGAGCTCAGCTGGGCTCCGTAATTGTAACACTGCGGGGGCGATGTGGTTCCGTCAGTCAGGGGCGACGCTGTTGTTCAGACGGAGAAGCTGTTTGCTTGCGATATGCATAATGCATAATGATAATAGCAACGTTCAAGCCATTAATTCTCGGGTGGTAATTATTTCCAAGATAGACGTAATTTAAAATTCATCGCCCGCGTTGTCGACAGCTGACGTTGCCACTCGCTCCAATTAATTACAATCTACACGACGCGTCTGAAGTGTATTGGGATTGTAATTACGATCAAACTGCAACAGCAAAAATAAAGAGGCTCTTGCTCATGTACATTATACTGTCGGGAGGGCATCACAGAAATTGCTCTGGTCTGTGATTTCAGTAGTACAAGTAATTACGGCATTATCGCTAATCGCCACAATTTCCAAATCACCACAGCATCCGTTAAGCCTTTTCCAGCTTGTTCTGTCTTAACTAGTCGTTCCCTGGCAACGGCTTTAACAGTGGAGATTCTTCAGCTTCACGCACTCAGGTCCTCTCTTTACAGTCTCCCGTACAGAACTCCATATCAACTCAAGTCAAAGTTAAAGTTAAAGTCACATTGCGACCGACGGTCAGTCAGTCAGTAATTCTTGGTGTCGAGCCCCATCTGGGGCTCATGACCAGACATTTATTACCGTTTGACAGTTACGGTCTTCTTATTGTGGGGCGCCCTCTCTAACGAGAGGATGGGTCTGCATTTTGTATATGCTGCTGGTCCTTGCCAGCGCAGGCTTTTTCGGGTCCGAGTCCCTTGGGATTCGTGACCATATTTTACTGTCTCAGATTTGAGACTTCCCTTTTCATCGCTTCCTACGACTCGCAGGGTCACGGTGGAGGTGTTTGACGCCGCTTCCACATGAGTGCCCTTAATCAACTGACTCTGTCAGGTGCTTATAACACCTCGGCACGGACCATGTAGAAATACCCCATTTCCATTGTTGTAGTTCAACTGTTGCATTATTAGAATCTGCTGCATAGGAAAGGGAACGTGTTTGCCGAGCCGTTGCCCAGAAACGGTCGCTGTTTACAGAGTCACTGCTTAGCAACGGGTCTACACGCCACAATACGTACAAGCACTTGTTCTAAATTATGGGCCAACAAGAGGTTCTTCCCCTATTTCGGGCATTGACCTCGCGGCGCTGACTGATATTCAAGTCGTCTCAGAGGAACGCGCTGCTTCCATCTTCAGGGAATAATTATCTAGCAGACTACAAAGCGCAACGCCGCAGAAGATAAATTTAATTTTCACCGACTTAAGAACCTCAAATCTCACGGCCTACGAGTTAGGGGTTGGTGTACTGTGCACTACAGTGTATTTTCTCAGAACAAAATCCAACGAAATGTTACCTGACTCGTTCCTACACCCGCGACACGAAGGTGCGAGTATTCTGTCAACTGCCATGCTTTCTCTCCCTCAGAGGCGAGATCAGGCCAAGTAAAGACGGCGTTCCTTCTCGTTATAAGCACAACCCCAAAGCAGGTGATCTGCTTCCGTCTTCAGGAGAAGGATATTTAGTAGGATCCGACAGAAAGATACAGTCAAGTCACTGTGGTCAGCACATCTGAAGACGGAAGCAGATCCAGCTCCCGAAACATTGTGCTCTGCTTGAGAAAATCAGAAGATGGACAAAGTTCCGGAAGTTTGTAGTACTAAATGATGTACACCGTGATCAGAATCCTTTGGAATTCATAGCCCCAAGCGCTAGTGGTCCTGTGGCGTTGGCACATTCCCACACATGAAAGCTAACGAGCTTTTCGCCATACATGAGAGCATGCTTATTCGTAACGCCGTGTTTCAGTGATCGCGATTCGATCTGACGCAAAAGTGTTTCGCACGATCACCGTGTTTTTATTATAAGTAACCCGAAGAGAGGGCAAATACGAGGACATGTAACAGAGGACTCCAAGAGCACACTGTGACCCTTGGTGTTCGTGTGAAATTTAGATCCAATATTTCCGGCACTTGATGAAGGTGAGTGGGTAGCGTCACGTCTCGGCCGCTTTAACCGTCCCGATACAGACCCAGTACCCATTTGACAGAAAACTGACTGGATGCTAGAACCACTCTCATCTCACGGAAGGAGAGAAAAATCTCCACCTCCAACGGGAATCGAACCTTGATTATCCGTTCCTTTAGCTCACAGACTAGTACTTACACTTAGCTAAGACCGCGCCATAGCTCAAGCGGTTACTCGCTGGCTTCCCACCGCGGCGTCACGGGTTCGATCCCGGGTCTAGTCAAGTGGGATTTGTGGTGGACAAAGTGGCGCTGGGGCACGTTTTCTCCGAGGACTTCGGTTTCCTCTGCCAATCTTCATTCCACCAATTGCTCCACAATCACCCTCACCTATCATCTGGGGCTGGCACAATGGGCCATAAGTGGCCACAATACAAGGGACTTAGTCCCATTCCACTAGCAATAAGAATAACAGCTACCCTCCTCACTCTTAACACAAGGTGTACATTCTTAATGGATATTTATATTTTGTGGCGCTTATGCGAATGTCTGACTGGAGGAACTGAGCATGATAGTCGCTACCACGGAACGGATTTGAACCGGGTATCTCATGCAGAGAAGTAAGAAGGATTACATAACTCTGGCCTTCAAATGTGACTTTAAAATGATTTTTGAAACGTTGAAGGTAGGGATTTAAGAAAATATAGCGTCAGGAACAGTTTCGTACTGAATTCATTAAAACCCAACAGCAGGTCCTGCACGCAAGGTCTGATGCAGGGCTTCTGTTATGGCGAGCATAGCAGCAGGAAGTTTCTGGACCATCTGCCCAATCAAGACTCAGGGGAATACTGGCTTTTGGTAATTCACCTGCACAACATTCAATTTGCCCTAAGCAACCAAACCTGTCTGATAGTGCAACTGGGTATGTTGATCTACCCCACGGAAATGAAGTGAAATATCTGGGCTTGCATCTCGATAGATGACTGACACGGGTAAAAGAAACCGGCTCAAACAAAAAGCGAAACAAGGGAACTGGCCACTCGGAAGATCAAGACTATCAATAGAAAGGAAACTCCTATACAAAGCAGTTACTCAGACCTACACGGACCTACAGAATTCAAATGTGGGGGGGACGGGGGGGACGAAAGCAAACGCAATGGCGTAGGTTCGAGTGAAGACTACAAATGCAATCAACACACTCAACATACCAAGCCACGATCCCACGCCAGATATCAACGTATTCTAACATAAGGGAGACAGTTGCATCCTGTCCACAACATTCTGAATCAGGAAAACAGCCATGAACCGGAATATAGCGAGACAATAACAAGCCCAGCACGACCAACAGAGAAATCCTGAACCTTATTTAAACTAAGGATGAGAATTAACCACGAAAAATATCCATAAGTTTAATATTTTTTTTTCTTGGCACTACAGCCCCAGTGGGCCTAGGCCTACCTCCATGAACTTCTCTGTTCACTTCGGTTTTTCTAGATCTTACACACTCGGTAGGGCTCCTTGGGCGAGTGATCAGCTCGTCGCAAGGCCTCTACCTGTACACAAACACAGAAAAACGCACACAAACATCCATGCCCTGGGTGGGATTCGAACCCACGACCCCGGCTTCCGAGCGAGCGAAGACAGTGCATGCCTTAGACCGCTCGGCTACCGTGACCGGCAGTTTAATATTTTAACGTTTTAAGAAAATCAGAAAGCCACACTAATCAGATAGCAGTGAACCTAATAGACAATAGCGAAACTACACAGAGACTGAAGAGATGCACCGTCCTGAGTAAAACCCCCAATACAGGAATTAAAATAATACCTAAGTAAACAAAAACACAATATAGTATGAGTTACGCCACTGGGCATAACTCATTCACAAGCCAGCGCTTATTGAACATATACAGTTATAGCAAACTGCACATTACGTATAATTAACCATAAACTATCTGAACAGGTTTCCTAAATATGTGGTCAAATACGCAAAGTATTTAGTTAAAGTATCAGCTGTTGACTCTTTATGATTATCAAAGTAATTACGTCATCCGAGCGGACGGATGTCTTACAGCCGTCAAAGTAAGCAAACGGTTTAATTATCAGGAGTGATTTTCTTTAGACATTCAACCAAATTGAACACGATCCAGAAACAAGATAGCTATGTCTTTATCTCTCACGAAATTATATCGAAACAACGTTTTACTGAAAGTAATAAAAATAGCTGTATACATGTCATCTTTATTTCTGTCTGTTAAAATGAATTAAAGAGTTAAAAAGTTTTTATTTATGGACGTGCCAGTAAAGATACATTTTGATGGAAGTTTTATTATCGGAGAGCAGGCTAAAAAACGTGAATAATTGTGCGATCCCCCGCATCGTTTAACTTGTCCAATTCAAGACACAATAGTTTCAACCCACCAATAAGAAAAGAGACATAAGAAAGACAGAAGAAAAAAAAAAGACAAAGACGACAAAAACAGGGAAGAAAATGAAGGGGAAAAAAAACAGGATGAAACCAAGACAAAATAATGAAACGCAGAAGCGAACGAAGTAAGAAAGAGAAGTCAAATAAGCAGACGTAACTGTAAAAAACGAGCAGAGATAGAAAGCAGCCACAACTTTGCATTATATATTGTAATCTCTCCATCCGCTTCAAACAATGGCGCGCTGCAACCGAAAATATGCAAAGTTTTGGAGAGCTAGGAGTTTGTCTACAATGTACGTGACAAACGGCTCGCTCGGTCAGGCCGATAGAGCCTCCCGCTAACATACAACTGGCTCCCATTTTGTTTCTCAGAGTATGAACTGAGAGAGTCCCAGCAGATTTGTTCCCACTTTGAGTCTGTGGCGGAACGCACACACGCACCAGGTGCAACGGTTGATAGCGTTCACAGGGCCACGAAGCGTGCGATACGACATGAACGAAACGTCCAAAATGTAGCTCCGGCGATTACACGCTTAACTGTTAGCAGATTTTGTGAGTAATATCACGAGAGCCCCGGTACGGCGATTTTTGTTCTCATTTTATGATGAAGAGAGACTGCAGTAACTTTCTAATTACGGCGTAACAAAATACCCCATTATCTGATGATGGCGCACCTTCAATGATATTCATTCATCGGTAATCTGTCAGACGACAGGTCCACAGTCTCTTCCAAAGCAGTTCCTCCACTTAATGCGATCTAGAGCTTTCTCCTTCAAATAAAAATATCTTCTTCTGTCCCCAAGGTCATCCAGCATCATCTTACGTCTTCTTCCTCCTCTTCTGGTCACTTCTATCCGCCCCTCCGGTTTGTTTTGTCTCCAGAGAAAACATCTTGCATACATGGTATCTCTGTTTTTTTGAAACAGACTATCCAGGAAAAGTGATAATGTGGTAGTTTTTCCATTTATTATTTATTTATTATTCCATTAGTCGATTTAACGACGCTCTTTCCAACGCACAGTTTCTGGAGCGCGAAATAACAGGCTGACAGGGAATGCCTGAGAGCAGTCGCGGCCTATTTAAAGACAATGTTCCAGTATTTTCCTGGAGGGTCTGGAAAACCACGAGAATTCACCGGGCGGCTGGCCCCCACACTGAGAAACCAACCCGGAAACTGTTGATCACGAGGCGCAATGCTAACCACACGATGGTGACTTCCGCACTGAAACCGCGAGGAACACGAGTTTCGAGTTTGTAGCTAAAATAACGAAATCCTGACCTTTAAAACTTTGGCACCCTTCTTTAGTTCATAGTATAGGCAGTCCGTATAGCGGCTGGCTACGGGATGGGTTCGAAGTTCGAGTCCCGGTAGGGGCAAGCTTTATCTCCTCTGCGTGACATTCAGACCGGTTCTGAGGCCCACCCAGCCTCCTATCCAATGGGTACCGGAGGATCTTTCTCAGGTGGTAAGGCGGCCACGAAGTGAAGCTGGACACTCACCTCCATCTAGTGCCGAGGTCAAGAATGCTTTGCCTGTGTTTCATCTATTGTATTTTTACTGAGTTCGTTTTCAGTTCTTTCGCAGCATCTTCATCAACTGACAATGTAAATGTCAATAATTAGCCAAATAAGCAGGATACGGCACTGACATGCTGATCACTGTACAGAACTATCCAAGTTCTGCCCAATGCGAGTAGAAGGAAGCCGCCATGTTCTATTTTCTGGAGCAAAAGAAGAGGTAAAAGCAGAAGGGATCTGAGAATCTAAACGTCCCCTTGTCTTCTCTTTACAGATCCCTACTTATTCACGCTTTATGAGAGCCCTCACGTCTCACTATGTACTTTGAAACAGCATCGATAAACAAATTAGAACCAATTAATCATACGGAGCAGGGTGGTGTAGCGGAAACGGTGGAGGCTTGCATCCGAGAAGCTCTCGGTTCAAATCCCGGCCGGAAAACCGGGTATTCTGAGGTCCTTCGTGGTGCCTCTGTACCGCCAGCCAAATTCCGATAAAGTGCCGCGATTAGGCAACGACGCTTCTTTCCGAATCCTTTCCAATTCATTAATCATCAGCTATCCTAACAACCGAAGCAATATAGTCTAAATACTGACTGTGCTGTGAAGCACAATCAAGCAGATAAAACTCTACAATAGTATTCAGGGGGTATTCGGTTCGTATCTCGGTCGGGATTCCAAGTATCCTGAGGGTTTTCATTGTTTTCCTCCGTCACTCCATCCAGATACTGGGACTTCACCACGGCTGATCCCTCCACAATCCTCACCAGTTCTTCAATCACATTAAACAAAAGGAACACAAAAAAATTAGAGCTGAATTCTGCATAACATGCACCATGCACGGGATGCTATGAGTTGATGATGTGTACGTAGCAATGACAGGCGCACATATGCCGCCCGCTATACAGCCAGAGTCGCAGTGACGAGTTTCTTGAACGCAGCGCAGGCAGACATCTCCACTAATTAAAGAAACAGTTTGCATAAGATGGAGGACTGCAAGAAAATGTCAGAGGTATCCATATTTAGAGCAGAAGAAATTCTCTCTAGGGGAATCAGAATTTGTAATTTCACATTCCAGTCAGCCTTCTCAAGTTTACAGGTCAGCCCTCGGTGATTTAATAACAGTCTGAAGACAGTTGCTTCTGGAATCGTTACTTTCCATTAGGCAATTAGATTTCTGGAGAACGGAGATGAACATTCGTACGTTCGATGACAGAAACGCTCTCGAATTCTTCGCAAAGTATTTGGGAGCAAGTAAATTACGCCTTCACGACCTCTGTCGCCGTCATTTCATAGGCTTAGCGAGCACGATATACGGCGCCATTCGTAGTAATGTTGGAAGATTAATTTTGAACTCAGAGCAGTATTATTGAATTAGTATTTTGAGTGGGGCAACCTGGGAAGCTTCTGATATTGGGGGTGTCAGCCACTAAGTTTCAGGACTTTGTTACACAAGTATAACACTTAAAATGTAAAATTAAGATGAGGACTTGTGAATATTAATTTTTTTTGTCTAGTCGTGGTCCTGTGGAAATAGCCTCATGGGCTGAATTTGTCCCGCGGGCCGCTGCTTGAATGGTACTGATATCGAGTGGCAGAGCCAGACTGGACAACGTGAATAACAGAAAAGTTTCGCACCTACGGGGACTCGAACTCCGATTCCTCTGCCGTTCAACCCGTAGGCAGTCGTTATAATGAATGCGCTATTCCGGCTCCCATACCAATACGAAGCCTATGTAAATACAGTCATTGTACAAGTTTACTAATTAGTATAAAATTTGCACCTCGTAGAACTTTCAAAGTTAGCAGCGAAAATATTGAGTGAAATCGTGATTTCAGTGTCCCTCAAGAGGTCATTTGCAAGAGTGGGTCAAACTATAGTGTGACTCCACAAACATTTCCCGTTGGAGCTGCAGTTAGCTGTAAGCTACTCACTATATAAGTAGCAGGAGCAGTACGGTATTCTGCCTTATATCGCCGTGTAGTTCGGAGAGACATCAATATTTCGGAAAACATCGACTCCATCTTGGGGGCCGAAGACTTAGCGAAGCATGGGGCAGATTTCTACTTCTGTCGGTTTACTTCTTGGCTTACTCTTCGACTCTGAAGATAAAGACCACATTTTCCTCCGAAACGCCGGTTTACGTGCGAATTGGATGGCGTTATGACCCAGAGGACCTCAGAAGAACCGGCATGCAGTTGAAGAAGTGTGATAATGTAAAGGACAATTACGTAATCCCTCGAGCGTGTGTGAACGGGGCGTTCAGGAAAAGCAGTAACAGAGACAGGGACAATTGTGTAGCTTGAGAATTTGAGGTCTTCACCGAATATTAATAGAAATATAGATCAAGAAGTGTATTTAAAGCATAGGGAAATGGAAATAAGTAGTTACGAAGCTGAGCTGAAAACCCCTAAGAGACTAGGTGACCTGAAACACATTTCCTACAATAATACTAGCATAGCATTACAATGGATTTTAGGAAACTACGGCTTGAAGACAGGATTAAAGTGGCATAGGATAGGCTATTCTGAATCCGGTGGTAGAGGATCTGTAGATGAACGTGTTGTGAGGTGGTATCGCTGATGGATTGCCAGAATAACTACTGACAATCCAACGACGGTACCATCCAACAACAATCTGACCGACAACATGATCAAGAATTAGTAAGAGAAAAACAGAATACAAGCCAGGCAACAGATGTAAGACAGGGCATGTACTGTGAATGAACGTCATCAACACAGAATTACAATAGCGGAAGTGTTCAGAGCAGCAGGTAACATTATCCATTGCATGAAAAGAAGGGCCCGTCTACACAACAGACAAGTGAAGCTCACGTTAGCATCTGTTTATTCCAGCAACACGGATCGCCAGTGGTATATACAAAAATAGCTGTTAATGAATTATAAGATTCCTTACTAAGAATTGGGTTCAGTTCGCAAATGAAGCTTTGAGAAGTATAACAAATCATTAACATGTAGAGGGTCATTAGACCACGTCAAATTTCTGAAGACAATGGTCTTCGTGGCCAGCGCAGTGAACGTACATCACTTCACAAGGTTGCGTGTGGCGGTAAGCTTACATGCTTCCCACTTAGACAACACGTATCAAGTGATGGGATGCGTTGTTCACTTTCGTCCAAAGGAACACTGCATCAAAATATTTCACTGTGAGCTCGGAACAAAAGTACATAAATATCCATTCGACTTGAGTGGTACCAATGGAAGTACAGCTTCGTAGATAAATCTATTATTATGCTTCATTTTGAAACCGCTGTCAAATTCGCATAAAAATAAGGCAAAGTTGTCTCTATGTCTAAACACCAGCTATGAAGGCGTATGAGGGAGTGGACGTAAAGCTCCATGCATTCCCTTTTTGAACACTGGCTGAACAAGAGCTGTAAGTTTTACACTCCCGCCGCCCAACTTCCGGTGCGAAAGCTCTCCAGTATCCATTGCATGAGTGTGGGTGAACCATACTGCCGACTGGACACGGTGACAGGAACATGCCCTCTCCAGCCCGGAGTCAAACCCCTAGTCGCTCACTACTAGGCCTATCTAGTTAAGCACTTACGGCTTATTCAACGACGCTGTCAGTAGCTGTGACCAAATAGCGATGAATGCGACGATTGGTCAATGATTTGGAAAGAAACAATTGTGGGGTAATCAGAGGGACTGTCCCGGGACAGAGAGACACCAGGAATTCACCCATTCAGAGAAGTCAGTGTCCCCATTGAGACTCCAACCAGTCACCTGAAGCATACAAGCCTAAAGCGTCACTGCTTGAGCCACTCTGTTCGGGCGTACCGCTATCCTATAAGCTGTGGCTGTATCCATCCGCAATGCTGAGACACACAGATTAATCCGCAAGGCTTTTTCTTATAACTCGTGTCACCTTACAGTAGGATAAACTGTCTTGTTCCCAAATTACGTTAATCTATATCGTATTAGCTCATGGCTCTTGGGAATAAAACGATTCTATGGACATCGCATTGTGTCAAGACTCATCAGAAATAGTTCTATTTGCGGCAGAGAGCGGCATCTACCAGAGCCATTTAATTGTGTGTGTTTCCTCGTAAGAAAGTGAACAAAGACGGCTACCCTGCCTTGTCAGCTTGGAGCCGTCTCTTGTCGTGACCATCGACCGTGGTCCTCATGTCTGACCTATATTCCACACAGAAATCTGCCGCTAGAGTTTCCCCTTCATTCTGAGACTTCGCTACTCTGTCTCTCATTTTTACTATTTCAGAACACACATTTATTAGAATGTACAAACATTTATGTGTTGAGTTCAGAAATCGGTCTTGCGCGTATCTGCCACTTCAGTACTAACAGATCACAAACACTGCTGACCTATACTTGGCATTTACTTCGTGCAGGACGTGTGAATTTGCTTTAATTCATTTCAAAATATCTTCTCTTCTCGCCTGCTGTCTAAAAACGCAAAGAAAAAAAATGTATGTATGATAATATAATTTCGTCTGCAGTTTTATACGGATATGAAATGTTGCCTCTTACCTTAAGGGAAGAATATAGATTGAATGTGTTTAAGAATAGGGTACTGAGGAAAATATTTGGGCCCAAAATGGTTGAAATAAAAGGGCCGGGGTTTGTTTTCCCGGAGGTAAAACGGCCGGGATCGTGAAGCTGACCATTCATCTCCAGCAAGTGGCGAGGTTGACAATGGTAGATCTACACCTTCACTCCTCCAGATGTATTCAGGGCGCAGTTCTTAATTAATTAATTACAAGGAAAACTTCATTGTTTACCTTCCTTATCACACAATGTTTGGGATGTAAAATCTCCGTCCGTGTAAGGAAACGATGAAAAATACTGACGATAACCGTACCGAAACCTTAACAAAGTGACAATGTGGTCCAACACAGTTCTGCAGGAAGCCACAAGTAAGAACGTGTGGCTCCATCTCAAGAGGATCAGGTCCTATGAGCATGGAGGGGCGAGAGAGGGCAAACATGAAGTTACGAGTGCGACTTAAAACAAAGTGGATTTTGGCAGCTGATGGTGTTGTTTGGATGAGATTCCGCTTATACAGAGGGAGCTGGCGCCGGGCTCAGTGGGGACGGAAAGAGGACATCACACTGCGCAATCTCAGAGTAATGTGCAAGAATGGAGAGCCCTCAACTGCCTCACTAATTGCGCAATCTGTCAGACATAGCATTCCATCTTTACTGTCACCACTCTCCCTCGCTTAGAGTCAAGGTTTCGAGCAAATCTTTGTTACTACCTCCAGTTAATAGCTTTGTGGTGTACCAGTGTTCTCTCGCATCTCAATCGCGAGGAACGCGGGTTGAATACCAGGGCTGGCAATCAAGGTANTTATTTTCATCTCTCCGTAGATCCTCAAATAAGGTATAAAATAAGCCCACTTTCTCTCTCCTTTCATTGATAGGATGCACCCAAACATGACGTTTGCGTTATCGTCTCTTTCGTCGACGATTATATAACCATAATGCAATAATTTGTTTACGACTCATTATAATCAAACAGCACACCACTCAACCACACTGAGCTTGTGACGGAAAAAAGCCGTGCATAAACAGTATAATGTGAACGTGATGCCCATTCGGATTTTCTCCGTTCGATTTTTTGCCGTGCGGTCAAAACCGTATAGTGTGAAAAGAGCCTAACAGTAACGCCACAGATCTGTATTTTGGAGATACCTAGTTCGAAACCCGGTCGGGCTTTAGGCTATAGTGAATATTTCGTGGCCTTCCTCGTTTTCTCCAGGCGAATGCTGGGAGTAGACCTCCATATTGGTAACAACTGTCTCCTGCAAAATCCATATATGCATATTGCTTACTTTAATAATGCTTTCTGAGGAAAATATTATTCACGCGCAGCGCCCAATTCATCGCTACTCAGGCTAAAAGATGTTGAAACTTCGTGTACTCACTGAAGAGACAGAAACTAGATACAGATAAAATCAGTGCTGTGCTTGAACATTCCCCTCGAAACGCCCTCAGACAACATACACTGGAGACCGGAGTTTCAAGTATACCCTGATTCCGAATATGAACTTCAGTGAGTCAATGTGAAATTTTACGAAGGTGCCAGGAACGTGGGAATGAAAAGAAAGAGTATTTCCATCGTCTGCTGTAAGCTGTTAAGATTAGAGGCCTGACCCTTTCCGAATCCCCACGGTTCGACTACACAGGTATTTCCGACCAAGCGGCTGAACCACTTGCGGGACACCCTAAGATGATAACACTGATGTGACGAAGACTACAGCTGCCAAGCTCCTAATTACCGTATTTACGCATGTATAGGCCGCGTGCGTGTATAGGCCGCAGCACAATTTTCAGACAGAAATTATAGAAAACATAATTTTCTTGGAATATTATTTCAGGAGTAGAACACCCTGTATTACTAATTATGAATATATATTTTTTTAATGAAGTGTGACTTCGAATATTTCGAATATAAGCCGCACCCCAGTTTTCCTCTTGAATTTTTGGCAAAAAGTGTGCGGCCTATACATGCGTAAATACGGTACTGTGACATGACGCCCGAAAGCCAGAACAGCGAAGTCAGGATAGACGTTCATTGCTAGGCAAGAACTCGGTAAACACCTTCCCGCGCAACAATTGAGTCACTTCCGTTGCTATGCAACAGCGCTGTAAATACGCCCTCTCAACAACGGAAAAGGCTGTATTTCGTGCAAGGCCTCTGAAAATTTGTTATAAAGAAGAGTTTAGAAGCTGGCAGTAGCAGAGTTTCGAGAAGCCAGCCTGCCGGGATATGATCTTGGGAGAAGCGGAGTTGAATTGAGTCGAGTCTTCGGAATTAGCAGTTGTAGAATAATAGCAAGGAGGATGAGGTCGGCAGGTCATGTAGCACGAATGGGGGAGACGAGGAATGCGTATAGGATATTGGTGGGAAAGCCAGAAGGAAAGAGACCACAGGGAAGACCAAGGCGTAGGTGGGTGGACAATATTAGAATGGATCTTAGAGAGACAGGATGGGATGGTATGGATTGGATAGGATAGGGACCAGTGGAGGGCTCTTGTGAACACGGTGATGAACCTTCGGGTTTCATAAAATGCTGGGAAATTCTTGAGTAGCTGCAGAATTGGCGGCTCCTCAAGAAGGGCTCAGCTCCATGAGTAAGTAAGTACACGTAGTAAGTAAGTAAGTAAGAATAATAGCAAAAAAGGGATTCATTCATGTGTGATTTGAAGCTACAGTGAGATTCTTTTAAATCCGTTGCCAGGATACGGCTAATGAAGACTGACAACCCTAGTGACACTGTAACCGTGAACTGTAAAGTGTGTAGATCAGCGATAGCGCTGACCTGTAGTCTCGAGTTGAATGGGTAAGGTGTAAATAAATCAAATCATTCAATCCAGAACACGTCTTATAGCCATCAAACCGTGAGATTATGTTCAGGTCTCTACAACTTTAAATAATAAATAAATACGCACGTATTAATTAATTCTCCAGGAAATATTCAAACCTGCAATACTTATGTGCACATGAATGCAATAGGTCTCTGATCGTCGACGCTGTCATTGGTTTCGGCTTGTATTGCTGTAGATGGCGTCCGTTTGAGTTGGCCTCACATACTCGTACTGGTCGATGTGTGGATAAAATGAGAATTAAAAATGAAGTCATGCGGGCAGTTTTATACAGAAGACACTGTCTGTCCCAATTTACGTAGCAAGGCAGCAGAGATGCTGTGTCATGGGGGTTGCTATAGAGATGTCAAACCATTCCCGGAACTGTTCATTTAATTGCCTCACGTCTCTAATCGTTATCTGTAGCCAGGATGTGACGCAGTTGCACAAACAAGTTTCCAGAGCAGACCACAGAAGATGGGAAATTATACGTAGTAGTGTTTAAGCTGGTTCGGTAGGAACTTACATACTGACACCGTATCAATTGCAGTGGTTACTTGGTGTACACAGAGACAGTGAAGAAAGTGAAGAAGAGAGCAGCTCAGGTTCGTTGCACGAAATGTGTAAGGTCGTGTATATCCTCACCTTTCGTTTCAGAAACTATGGTCGGATAAAAGCGGCCTCCGTAGTCTAGGGGTAACATTCCCACCTCATGACTCAAGGTACGGGGGTTCAAACCCGGCGGAGGTCGTGGAATTTTTAAGGGCGGAAAAATTCAGGGAACAATTCCTCCGGGAGGGACTTTAAGCCATGGGTCACGTGTCGTAGATTTACGGCACGTAAAAGATCCTCATGTCTCTAGGAGACCTCTGAGCAAAATTAGGAAAGTTTCCCGCCCAAGTAGTTACCAATGGGAGAAATATCAGGTACCGACGGCCGACCTCGTTGGCTGAACGGGTCTGACAGCATGCACCAATACCGGTAGGGTATGGCGACACTATAAATTAAAGGGGGACGCACAATGGACCAATAACTGGTCTAAGTGCATGGGGAAACCCACCCCCTCTAGTAATAATAATAATAATAATAATAATAATAAAATGGTCGGAAAAGGATGAAATTTCGTATTAAGGGGCCTATACTAAATTTTAATTCAATATTTGTGAGTACTGTCTAATGGTAACCCGTATCTTACATGCACCAAAATTTTAATTTATTAAATACCTCAGAAATTGTTCACCCTATAAAAATGAGTAGCGAAAGCAAGGTAAACGGGAGACATCTAAGGTGAAAACTATAATTGATTTCGTATATTATTGCACAGTATTTCTGCTAGTAACATACCCATCCCCTTGTTATTAGAAGCAACAGGTTATGACACAGAAAAATAATGCGAAACGTCTAAAATGACCACTATTCCCCCCGGATACGGGGATATAAGAGGAATGAGAACCACATATATATTATGTTAATTAAAGTTCAAATTAAATCCAGTATATCAACAGATTCAATGCAAACGTCGTTAAACTAACGACAATTCCAAAGAATGAGAGGGGGCCTCATATGAAACAATAACCACAATTATGGCTAGTGGCGTCGCGCTGACTGAACACTCGAAATGAGCCCACGATTCATATCCTGCGCAAGGCAACTACAGTTTATCGTCCTCTGTGGGTGTCATTACACCACATTCATCATCACATTCAGTGTCACGAACTTAATCGTCACTGCAAAGTTAAATTTCCTAAGTATCTGTTCCACTAACGGTGTAAACATTCACTGGGAAACAAACTTCAGATGATGAATATGTAACGAATTGCAAGGAAAATAAATTCCAGCCATGTACTATTATGCATGGCAGTTCTGTGTTGTCCACATGTTTGTGCATACCCATTGCTAGGAAACGACTCGGTAAACACATTCCCGCAGAAGCAAACGCGCGGAATATTAGGACGTCCATTGCTGGGTGACGGACCAGTAAACACGCCTCCTTCACAGCAGAAGGCGGTGTTTCCCGTGGGGTCCGTGAAAAGTGGTTATAACAAGTGTTCGGCAGTATAGAGAAGAGCAGTCGGTAGTCGTAAGTAAAGGGTCGAGCTTCGAGACGCCAGCCTGCCGGGATATGAGCTTGGGAGCAGAGGAATTGAATGGAGTCGAGTCTTCGGAATTGGCAGCTGCAGAATATGAAGTGAGAGTGACACTTATAAATCCGTTGCCAGGATACGACTAGTGAAGACTGAGTCTCCTAGTGCATGTGTAACGGTGAACTGAAAGTATGTAGAATAGTGATGGTGCTGTATTGCACGTGGTCCCGAGTTGTGTGAATGCATAAGATGCAATAAATCCCATCGCCCAAGCCAAAACCCGTTCCTAAGTCACCTACACGTGACCGTATTCATTCATTCATTCATCAGTAATCTGTCAGACGACAAGTCCACAGTCTCTTCCAAAACAGTTCCTCCACTTAATGCGATCTAGAGCTTTCTCCTTCAAATGAGAATATCCTCTTCTGTCCCCAAGATCATCCAGCATCTTCTTACGTCTTCTTCCTCGTCTTCTGGTCACTTCTATCCGCCCCTCTATCTTTCCTTCAATAACTTCTTTTAGAAGGCAGTTACTGCGTAAGATATGACCAATCCAATTAGCCTTCCATTTTCTTATTTCGTGTAGGATATTCCTCTGCTCACTGACTCTAATTAACACTTCTTCATTTCTCACATAATCGGTCCAACTGATCTTCTCCATCCTTCTTCAACACCACATTTCGAAGCTTTCCAGGTGTTTCTGATCTACTGGTATAAGTGTCCAAGTTTCAGTCCCATACAAAGCTATGTTCCAAACGTAGCATTTCACTACTTTCTTTATCAAATTTAAGTCCAATTTGCTGGTAAAAAGATTCTTCTTCTTGCTAAATGCAGCTTTTGCCATGGCAATCCTAGATTTAATTTCACAAGTACACCTTCCATCATCTGTTAACAAGCTACCCAAATATTTAAAACATTTCAAATTCTCCAGTTGTTTTGGGTCTATCTTTATTGTGACTGGGGTCGTTTGTTTCGAAATTTGTGACAGTATTATATTGAACTAATACGCACCGCGAACACTTTCCATCATCTCGCTTTTATTTAAAGAAAAACAACGTTTAGAAAGATGGCTCTGATTTTGTTTTCAAGTAAAGTATGAAACCTAATCTGTTGGACGGTGTTAGGCAGAACTATTTTGGATCCTCCGCTGTGGATGATGGAAGCAAAGCCAGCTTCAGAAACGCTCTACTTCTCCAACGAAACATAAGTCGATAGAGATCTCGAAGATACAGGATCCGGCAAAGCTAATGCTGGGATTTCAAACACTGCAATTCAGGATGAGAAACAAGTATGTCAGTGTTGGTATTTCCACTGTAATTGTAAACTAGAACAGTTTCACTGACACAAGGTGCGCGCGCATACCAACTGCAGTTAATGAACAACAGCTTTGATTACGTGTTCTGCACGATCAGTAAAAAATATACTGTACAGCAGACCAGGTTGTGGTGTGCAAAATTGTAATCTATTATTCGAGTTCTTTTAAGAGCATCAGTTAATGTTAAGCGCAATTTAGAGAAACTGGCAGTGTGGGGCAGCCTAGGAGATCCGATGAAGACGCTAATTGTGTTAGGCAGGCTTCCTACGGAGGCCGAAGAAGTCCACCTCTCGAGCAAGTGCATAGTTACAGAACCCCCAGACGAATGTCCACAGAATTCTTAGGAAGAGGCCACGTCTGGAAATATACAAATTACAGGCAGTCCAGAAACTTACAGCACGTGATAAACACCTCAGATCACGGTTTGCGGCAAACATTTTCATTGTAATCATTTTTGAGGCAACATTTCATGCTTCTGCACGTGCCAATAGGCATGACTGCCACTTGTGGCAGTCAGCCTCCCAGGGAACATTCAGAACACGAACGGAATGGTTCTGGAGCGAACGTGTGCTGCGCTCTGACACATCAGCCAGAGTTTATTTGATGAGGACGTTCTTACAAGCAATTAATTCCCAGACATGTTGCAAAATTATGCTCTTCCGCACCTCAACAACAACAACAACAACAACAACAACAACAACTTATTTTTCAACCGGACGGTGCGCCTGTTCATTTTGCTGATACTGTCTATGAGTGTATGAAAGTGAATTTCCCACGTCGATGGATAGGAGAAAGTGGACCAATTGCGTGGGCCCTACGTTCTCCTGATGTTATGCCTTTGGTTTTTGTTTCTTATGGGCAATGTGAAAGACCAGGTGTACTGACGAAGACAGTGGACGAACTCAAAGTACGGATCACTGTAGCAAACGCAAAGGGCCGCGCCATAGCTCAAGCCGTTAGTCGCTGGCTTCCCATAGCGGCGACCCGGGTTCCATCCCGGGTCTGGTCAAGTGGGATTTGTGATGGACAAAGTGACGCTGGGGCAGGTTTTCTCCGAGTACTTCGGTTTCCCCTGCCAATCTTCATTCCACCAATTGCTCCACAATCACCCTCACCTACCATCTGGGGCTGGTACAATCAGCCAGAAGTGGCCGCAATACAAGGGACTTAGTGTTACAGCGCGTCTGGCAACAGGTAAACTGTAGCTGCGAAATGCAGAGCTACAGTTGGTGCTCACTGTGAAGCGTTTCGCATCTAACAACTTTTCCACTTGTGTCTGGAAAACTGTTTCAATTGATGAATAAAATGCTGCACACAACATTCTCGTATTGTTTACTTTCCTAAGCTACAGACGCCTGAAATTTCGGCATTCATTTCGTAGACCTTGTATACACAGGTTCGATTGAGTTACGAAATAACAAATAAACATCAATATGTCAAAGGGTGTAAGTATTTCAGTATCAATTCAGCGAGCGGGTTGGCGTAGCGGTAATGTTCGATACACGTATATCGACGGAGGGGAAGGGGATACTCGGTTCGAATCTCGATCCCAGCACCGACTAGGCTGACTGAGGTTTTCTGTGGTTTTCTTCAGTCACTTCAGGTAAATACCTGGGCGGTACATCGATTAGGCGACGACCGTTTCCTCCTATCTCCTAGCCTAGCAATGGCAGCCTCCTTCGATTTCGGGTGTTACAGTTAGTGTTCTCTCTCCGGTCCGCTCCGATGTATTAGGCAGATGATTAAAGCAGGCAATACCGTTGATCAGCTCAGAGCTCCTCCACTAAACGGCTGAAACCTCCTCTCGTCGAAGAGGATAAACCGTTGCCTAGCAGCGACACAGACAAGGAAATCGCATAAGCCTACATTAGGAAATTGAGATAAAATATAAACGTTAATTTTGCGCTGATTTGGCTCAAAGCTCGACAAACAAAACTGGGACAAAACAGAACAATTTTTCGTACCCAGGTACAGAATCAGAATACTGGAATCAACTTAAGGAGTTTTCCCTTATGACACTACAGCTTTGCTGATCCACCTGCATCCAGTGTCGAGGTCAAGAATGGTGGAGCTACATCTCCAATCCCGCATACGTCTTTAAGGCGTGGTGCTTAATTAACTAAGCACAGGGGCAACTTTACCTTGTTACCTTTACAGGTCTGAGGTTATCACAGTGGCGGGCATGAAGAGTTCTATCTTCTGCGGCATGACGCCGTGCAGCCCGATATTTCGGAGGAACATGTTGTCTCTATCTTCAGGGCTGAAGAATATTCAAAGAAACTAAGCAGAGTTCTCAGTGGACTACACGGTATTAAACCTCAGAAGACCAAACTCTTTTCGTCGGTTAATGTTATTTGCATATGATATGACTACCGAAATTAACTCTAATTCGCTTATTAGCCGAATTTACTTGATTGTGTTCAGTATCGTTTTAAATGCCCAAAAGTTTCCATCCCTGCAAAGAGAAGAGCCACACTCGTGTGTACTGAACACACAAAAGGAAATGTCCCTGCACACGGCTGCACTCATAACGAACAGAGACAGGATGTGGGAAGCTACATCCAAAACGGCGCTTCCTGAAATACAACGTTCCTGAAGTTCTGCTGTCTGCTTTTCTATACATAATTCAAGCGATTTTCACAAAATGACACTGCTTACAGAGCAAATGTTCTAGGGGCACAGAAACTCAATTTGCTATTATGTTCCGTGTAAGAAGACCTCAGAAGAGCATCCGCACAAAAATAACTCTTAACAATGTATTGTTTTAAAAACAACAAAGCTCCATCTTGAAAGAACAGACATAAATTGAGTTAAACCCCATCTGGGCTACATTTCTTCTTAAACGCCTCAGTTTTTGCAATTACATTCTGTGCGGGAAGAAATTAAAGAGGAGACCTATCTTTATGTCACGACCGACAGAATTGGGAGGTCCTTGATTCCAGTCTGTCGCGACACGGATATCCTCATTCAGGTTATTCGTGGTTTTCCTTAGTCCTTCCAGAGAAATTCCGGCTTTGTACTTTCGTTAGGTCAATATCGATTATTTTCAAATACGATCGTATTCATTGTTTATGATTCAGCCTACAATTCGGCTAGTACAGATAATCACAGCTTCGTAAAA
The DNA here is from genome assembly GCF_002891405.2 of Cryptotermes secundus. NCBI lineage: Eukaryota > Metazoa > Arthropoda > Insecta > Blattodea > Kalotermitidae > Cryptotermes > Cryptotermes secundus. Next base: position 654,072 of record NW_019727405.1, on the reverse strand, counting down.
CAGACAATAGAAAGAACAAGAAGTTTTGAACAAAATAATCGTTCACTTTCATTTGATACGGCATGGATCACATACAAAAAGATGCCTCAAATACTTCTTCTTTGCCGCGAGAACGTGTTTACGAGCGGTTGGTTAGCAACGAAAGGGGGATACACATACAGGCATACGGACTGATGGGAGGGATTTATGAAGCACGCCGTTGAGATGGGTTCGGGTGCCATGATATTCATACCAAGTTTCATAAAGATTGGTTCAGGCATTCAAAAGTCAATGAGATGAGGGAATACACAGACAGACAGCAAGGTGATCTCAAAAGCCTGTTCTAATGTTTTCCAGAATGAGGGAAGCAGGCTGGAATCAAGAAATCTATACACAGCCATCTCTGCAGAGATCTGTTGAGGTTCCGTTCCTCCGAATTTCAATACAAAAAAGAACACAAGGAAACATATGGTACTGCATACGTTTTTTTGACTACGGTAATGAACCATTACGTTCCATAGAATGTTTGAAATTCTTGCGTATCTGAGCAACTGGCAGATTCTCAGCAAGGATTCAACTCAATGGAGTTAGTTCGTTAGTTTCCCAGCAGGCTAAAATCTATATATCCCTCTGTCCTCTGTGTGTTCCTGCTAAACACACTCCCTGCTCTTTTTCTTTCGATAGAAAACAATATGCGACATTTTCCCACTAAATTTATCACAATCTGATATAACTTGAACTTGTACACAGAAACACTTGTTTGACTTTTACTTCAGATCCAAGGACAGGTCACAAAGTCTGTGATCTCCTCATAGTCACGGGATCAGTAACCTCATATACAACTTCAAAACGTTCAACATGATGACAAACGTAATACCATATTCTGAAATGACCACTGAAGGCCTGAGACGTCCATTGCTAGGGAACGGCACGGTAAGCATGTTGTGTCAGCAACGAATACGCACACAACAGTAAAGCAACTGCTGGAAGCGGTGTTCTCTATGCGGTCTGTGTTGACGAGGGCCAGCAGCAATTCACTGCCCACCACAAATCCCACATGGCCTGACCCGGGCTCGAACCCGGGCCGCCGCGGTGGGAGACCGACGAATAACATCCTGAGCTATGGCGTGGCCTTTATGGTTATGTATATACCATAAGAGGATTCAATGGCACGTGTTCAGTGTGCAGTGGCAAGCAACGCGTGGGCTAATTTCGCTGATATATGTATTCCCCGCAATAAGTTCGGTAGTGAAGTCACTGACGAAGTGATCTTCGTTATTGGCGGGCGCGACGAAATCACCAACATGAAGCACGTGGAATGTTACGACGAAGAAACAAATAAATACATGACTGTATAGACAAGAATACAGTAGCTCAGGTGAGTCGGCCCGTGTTATCAGGTGCTTCATTATATTCACAGAAAAAGGGGGGGGGGAGTAAAAATAATGGAGAAGTGGCAGAAGCTGTAGGACGCAGAGAGCGAAACAGACCAAGCTAGCAAAGTTAACCCTTAAACATCTCCCTCGATCCATTCAGACATCAGGAAACACAGGAGCCACAGAGCACACAAGCAGCAAAGGAATCGCCACTCTCGAAGGCCGTTACTAAGCAACAGATATCTGTAGTTGTATTCACATTTAGATTGTGTAGAACACTGAGACAGTTGTAATTACTTGTAGTCAAGGGTAAAGGCATTCAATAGATTCAATAATCGATCTAAACCCCGTTTCTAGTCACTAAACAGTGACAATACGCCACAAAAGTGGGAAAGTTTAACACTATATTCCCTAAGCTACAATTGGCGCGGTTTCGATGGGACCATAGGAGGCTAACAAAGATGGGTTTTATTGTAGCCATGCCTCTTAGAGCCTGCAGCTTATGCAGCCTTGTGTTTCCTGTCATTCGGGAATGTTGCAGCAGCTGAAACCAGATATTTCTCCAGGGGCACGGACTGAGTTCGTATCATTTGGAGGCACCGTCGCTCTAATTCTTGCCCGGAGGGGGGGGGGATACAGGAAATGACGTCAACATAGTGTGAACTTCGCTGCCATACAAACAAACATTAACCTTACTGTACCAGAAACGATGTTACCACCCAGTGTAGCTACACGCTCCATTCCAGTGTGGAGTGAAATTATTTTCCAGATGAATCCCATAAAGCCCCCACTGTCTGGGTTGAAGAGTGACCCAGGTAAGGACCACCATGAAGCAGGAGGCAGGCCGTTCGGACACCTACAAGTAAGTGCAGCTGGGGAATGCATCCTGGAGGAATCCTTTAAGTAAGTTGAACTGGCTCTGGACAGGTTCTAATGCCAGAGTCCTTGAAAAATCGGCCACGAATTTCCGAAATTCCTAAACTACCGCAAAAGTGTAAGGAGGCTTGTCGCTACACCCACTGTACACTATGCGCCTGCGCAGAATGTGAAGGGTGGCGTAAGCAGAAACATGTTCTAAATGAGTGACTACAGTTAACGGATCTACGACGGAGCCCATATAACTTCTCTAGAACTAACTAATCGCGCGTACAAAAGGATCCATTCGTTTCGGTTGATCCGTTATGCAGAGGCATGGGTACCATCTTCAGATCTCAGCTGCAGAACTCCAGACACTGAAACGGCTTTCTCTGGTTTCTGTATATTGACCGCCTCAGTTCGTTCTAACGGACTTACATCTGAACAATTTGGCAACCATTCTGTGGACATGGCGAACTCAACTGCAGCGTCAAACGACACTGTGGCATGTAGACCTGCTGCTAGGCAACAACCGCGATATAAGCAGGCATGCAACAGTATTTACTGGGTAACTGCTCTGTAAACAACGGCCGTTGATAGGTAATGGCCGCAACAGACGCAACTAACAGTAGAAGAACTATTGGAAGCTGTGTTTTCTGTGCAGTCCGTGCCGAGGTTTTATAATGACGGCCAGCTGTCATTAGAAGAGAGTTTTGAGACGGCAGTGAGAAGAGCAGGAGCGAGTTGTGAGACAGTTGCCGGCCAATAAGGACGCGAACACGGAAGCTGAGGAAGCTACGGCGTTGGAAGCCGTTACCAGGCGGCAACCGACGAAGACATAGCAGACTGAGAAGACTTCGTACATGCTTTAGTGAACTGCAGAGTGCGTGAATTAGCGATAGCGCTATACTTATTTGTAGTTACGTTCTGTGAGTGTCCAATAAATCCAATTACCAATACAAACCCCGTCTATAGTCACTCAATTACGTGTGACAATACTTTCAAATAGCACGTAATAATTAATCTATAGCGCCATATTCAGACATTCCAAATGTAAAATATTTATCTGTGAAATAAATAAATAGAACTACATTAATCTATTCATATACCCGGTTATGCCCCGCGCGACTTCCATGGGGTTCAGGCAACTCCAAACAGCCGTTCATGCTTAACGATAAAAGAGATGCAGTCGTTTGCGCCCACCAGCAAAGTTTCAACTACTGAGAGCGTACTTCAATAAACCACAAATGAATAACGAATATTCCAAGGAAGGTTCAGTACATTTTAGTGGAGGCTGTACGAAGAAATGGGGGCCCGTTTATATTTACGACAGTGACAAGACTATACGTGGGTAAGCCACAAGCCTGATTGCTGTTAACCCAATTGAGTCCTAACGCGATCACACAATCTGCCTACGGGGTTACAGTATAGAACTCAGACTTTCCTGTTTTCTTTCTAGCGTTGCCGCGCGCCTTCGAGTTTCGGCGGTCTGCTATTTGCATCTCGCTTTAACAATACAAGATCACGGAGCGGCAGCACAAAAAAAAAAAAAAAGTTGATTTTTCGATGCGCCTGCTTCTTCGCTCTAAATCACAAACTGGGAATCGCTGGCGCACGCGCACTTCCCATCATCAGAAGCATAGTGACATCCAAACGGTGCTCCGTGAGACACTGTGGTCCCGTCAGAGAATCCAAGGTTTTCAATATTATCACCAGCGGAAATGAGTCTCAATGGGATTCATACTCACTGCCTAATATTATTAGGATGATAAAAAGCAAGGGAGGGAGGGGAAGATGCAGAGGGCATGCATCATTCACGGGAGGAAGCGGCCTCCGTAGTCTAGGGGTAACGTTCCCACCTCACGACTCGAGGTACGCGGGTTCAAACCCGGGGGAGGTCGTCGAATTTTTACGGGCGGAAAAATTCAGGGAAGAAGTCCTCCGGGAGGGACTTTAAGCCGTGGGTCCCATGTCGTAGATTTACGGCACGTAAAAGATCCTCATGTCTCTAGGAGACCTCTGAGCAAAATTATTAGGTAAAAAGTTTCCCGCCCAAGTAGTTTCCAAGCATCGGGTACCGCAGCCAGCCTCGCTGGCTGAACGGGGCTGATAGCGAGCACCAGTACCGGCAGGGTATGGAGACTGGTAGAATATTAAAGCGGGACTTACAATAGACTATTAGTCGCGGTGCATGGGGAAACCCACCCCCTCCCAACGAGTATGGGTGACTTATAAGACGGGGGACCATCTTTAGAATACAATTCTTCTTTGTTGTCGACAAAGAGACACTGGGACAGATTTTCTCTGAGTACTTCTGTTTCCCCTGCCAATTGTCATTCTACCAACCGCTCCATATTCAGTAATCATCATGTCATGTACCACATATCTCGATTCTGAGAGGGTCATTAAATAACCAGTTAAAACGATAATCGAAGAGATAATTTGTACCGTAAGCCTATATTCATTAGGGTAAACATGTTTCCGCAGCAATAAATCAACACGCAACAATTGAGGGACTATTGGAAGTGGTATTTTCTATGCTGTCCGCACCTAAGTTATGTAGCGAGGACCAAGAGGGAAAGTTAGTAGGAGGTCGGAGTCGGCGGTTAGCAGTCTTGAGTTATATTGTCAGTAGCCGCTACCTAGCAACGATTAGTAGACATGCAGAAGATTTTGTGTGCGCTGTAGTAAATGATGTTCTACAGAGTGTGTGAATCAGTGAGATTGTTACAGTTATTTGTAGTTACGAGTTACAATCCTTCAATAAATCCAACTACATCAATACAAATCCCGTGTCTAGCCACTAACACGTGATAATATACTTACCTTTATTAATTAGTATTTAAATGCACATGTATTTACTATCGCAGGTTACTCCGTATGTCAAATACATTTCTTCAAATTAATAATATGACGATGAATTAGCATGCTGAAGATTAATAGTACAGTGAATTTACCTACTATACAACACGTTTCTTTATCACTACATGTTTCGACCTCAAGAGGTCATCCTCAGGTGTATGAACACGGCGGTCACATTCACTTTTCACTCATTCGACCCTGTATCTTATCCAGATTTACGCTCGCTAATATATCGAGTTTTTTTTATAAAACACAGGTTAAAATTATTACTCTAATTTAATTGTTAAAAGTTAAAAGTCTGTTTGCATTAGGAATTAATTAATGCTGAAGTTATGACTCTTACAGACAGTCGGCAGGACTCCTTGGACGGGTGACGAGCCCGTCGCAAGGCAGCTAACTACACAAGGCAACAGACGCAGACATCCATATCTCAAATGGGAACCGAGCACACGATCTCAGTGCGTTTACAGAAGCCGGAATATAGAATGTGTTAATGCAGTTAGAAAAGACACGACTGATATTGTTTGGTCATAAAATGAACGGGCAGAATAATGATACCGGTAAGGGCGTCAAAGAGACTTGTGGGGAGACTCAGAACATGATGGTTCAGCCAGGTACAAGAAGCCATCGGAGGGGAGGAAAGATCTGGCGAGAAATCTAAGAGGACTGACACTAGAAACTTTTTGTAGATCGACTTGTACAAACGGGGCTAGAAGGACATGATAATAAAGAGAACATGCCGCGTAGATTTTCCCAGAGTCTCATGAAGGGTTATAAGCCTGTAATTTGACGTCACAAGGTCCATGCATTGCATGGTTCTCGAGCGCGTTCTTTATACAAACGCTATAGGAATTATTGAAGCATCCCTCCCTGTACGTTCCGAAGTATTGCTCTCAAGGAAGGGTCTCAAGTCTCGTGGGAGTGTTACAGGAAGCCATACTTGACGTGTAAGCCCTAAAGTCGTCTTTATTGCTTCCAGCTCAATGAATACTTCACAACAGACAGGAGTTGGCTAGGCAGGACGTAATCATGACTTCAAATTTGCTGCGCTTGGAACTTGACTTACGGATCTTACGCATAGAAATTTTAATGCTGAAGTAGACCTTACATACTGCAGAAAGGTACAGATGAATTTAGGTTCCAAAATCGATGCCGCTTATTGAAGATGCTAAAGGTGCACCTCCGTCCCATACCGCCCTAACGACTATACTCGTGGTCCTGCATTGTGGTACTTGTACGACTGATAGCCAGGTAGCTCAGTCAGCATAGTGACTATACTATGGGATGGAAGACTAAACAGTCCAGCTTTGATTCCCGTTGGGGAGGCTTTCCTCTTCACCTCAGCTTCCAATCCGATTGTGGGGCCCACGTAGCATTCTATCCAATGGAAACTGAGGGACATTTCTTCAGGGGAAAATCAGCCGGTGTGTGAGGCTAATCATTTACCTCAATTTTGTCCGAGGGCACACAACCTGGACCCTGTGGTATCAATTCCACAATGAAGCCAAGTTCACAGTGGCCTGCAGCGACAATCGTTCGCCTGTTTAATTCTGAGTTACTGTTGCCTCGCGGTGCCGCTGGAATATCAGCCGGGAGACAGGCTTTCGTGGTTTTCCTCAGATCCTCCAGGCAAATTACGGTGTAATGCGCACCTCACTGCCCAGAAACCTCAATTGCTGGGCTTCCATTCCTCTGCCCTCGCATCCACAGACTACTTATTCGTATTCACTAACCGGAAGATGAATATTTACTTCGCAATCAGAATTTATAAGAAACCTAATTACTAGCCCCGATAAAACTGTAAAATAAATTTTAAAAAATCCAGCGAAATACATCATGAAATTATTGATGATATTTCAATAGGCATATATAGTCGAACATTTCGAGAAGAGTCAATTATAATGTTGTCTAGAACATATGGTCTTAGACAAATCCACTATCAAACATGTGTAAATGATGCCTTCATCCTGATTTCAAAAAAAAAAAAAAAGCTGCAACTGAATATCTGAAAACCGTTCGCAGAACTGAAAATAAGTGAACAGTAGGAATATTAATTCCCCAATAAAAATGATAATATCAATAAATATCTGGCAACAGTCATTACATTTCTATAGATATACGTATTGGCTTTTCCGTCACGTTCTTTCGGACGTCACGAACACCCGACGAAACATAAAATCGAGGAAACGTGTCACAAGGGGCTCTTATCTAAATCGGGATGTCCTGCTACATAGGCAGGGCATGTAGAATGCAATATTTCTATGGCGGAGCGGGAATTGCTGTACGGTACATCTCACTCCATGGAGGAATTTCCTTCAGATAATTAAAAATTATGCACGCCACTCCATACCCTCAGACATTATTTGACGTCAATTTTAATATTATTTCCTATCTACAAAGAGGCATTTCAAGTGTTCTCTTCCCTTCAAATTTTCCAACTAAAATGTGATATGCACTTTTCGCATGTGTCCCATATTCGTACACCCCAAATTTCTGGATTTAATCACAATAAAATTTGGTGAACAGTAGTCAATATGAAGCTGTCACGGGCCCTCCTGTTATTTCTCCCCCACAGATCGCAACATTTTCCCCCGCAGTTCTCGTCTGGTCTCTGGTCTTCCTCTGGGCACTTCATTGAGTGACACTGGTCATGAAGTGGGGCCGTGTAGTCTGGTGGATAGGCATCAACGTTACAGGCGAACCTACTGCCCCATCTTCAGGGTTATGAATATATTTTATACCCTAAATATTTAGGCAACATATTACTGTTATTGGTTACAAGACGAACTTACTACCCTCAACTTCAGGATTGAAGAATATCGCTTCTTCTCTGAATATTTAGGTACCTACCGCCTAAACTACCCGGCGTTATACAGGCAGTTTGCAATATTGTACAGTGCAAACAACATTTTAACCAATTAGTATTCCAGTAGTCAACTGGGCACTAAGTAACCGCGTATTTACATACATGTGAGGTCTGACTGGCTAACTGCGAAGCGCAATTCTGACTGTTGTCTGAAGTGTGCAGACTGACACACTTGTTTCGACAAGTCTAGCGACTGCACAATTATGAAGTAATGTCTGGATAGCTCGTCACGATAATGGCCGATAAATAATTTCAACTAAGAAAAGTGCACGGGGAGGAGAGTTTGTCAAGAACACATGTTATGAATGGTATAAAGGGGTTTCCGAAGGAAGGAAGGAACGAACGAAAATGGGTTTTATAGCCGATCTGGACGTCACAACATCAAAACCCGTTGGAAACGTCGGAAAGGTGAGAATTCTAGTGCGAAATAATTGACGTCGAACATTCAGAATAATTTCAGAAGAACTAAATGTCTATAGAAGTGGCCTCCGTAGTCTAGGGGTAACGCGGGTTCAAACCCGGCGGAGGTCGTGGAATTTTTAAGGGCGGAAAAGTTCAGGGAACAAGTTCTCCGGGAGGGACTTTAAGCCGTGGGTCCCGTGTCGTAGATTTACGGCACGCAAAAGATCCTCATGTTTCTAGGAGACCTATGAGCAAAATTAGGCAAAAAGTTTCCCGCCCAAGTAGTTTCCAATGCCTCTGGTAGATGGGGGAAGTATCGGGTACCGAGGGCCGACCTCGTTGCTGAACGGGGCCGATAGCATGCATCAGTACCGGTAGGGTATGGCGACTGGTAGAATATCAAAGGGGGACATACAATAAGCTATTAGTCGCGGTGTATGGGGAAACCCACCCCCTCCAATAATAATAATAATAATAATAATATGTCTATAGAGAGACTGTACGATTGACTGTGACAGATAATGTGCACCCAAGCTACATTTTCAGTTTTCAGAAGGCTCTGCTTAACATATGCGATTAATCTGGCAGTTCCTTAACCGTGCAGTGCTACGAACTCAGTTCCAATCATTCCACAGTTTGCCTAAGTGTATGAGTATCCTAATTAATTTACAACTGATACTAAGGTTAATAATATTAATTATGGAACATAGGTTGTTATTTTCATTCAATGGTTTACACTTCATTTTTGTGTGACTATGTTGATGTCTGTGGTAATGATGTCGCTGATTTTGCTAGGTCAGTGGATCTGTGTTTCAAACATTTGTCATTACATTTTAAAGACTCTCAAGATGACTGAATCAACAAAAGTTATTAATTGCAATATATAGGAATATAGAGGATGAAATAACTTACTCATTGCTGCATGTGTTGCTGCCCATTCGTACTTACCTGAAACAGAGCAAATAAGCATATAAAGTACTAGAAAGATTATATCTTAGTGTCACGTGTTTCATTATATATTGTACACTTATTGCACTGTCCTTTTTTTTCCTTGGCACTATAGCCCCAGTGGCCCTAGGCCTACCTCCATGAACTTCTCCGTTCACTTCGGTTTTTATAGATCTTACACAATCGGTAGGACTCCTTGGGCGGGTGATCAGCTCGTCGCAAGGCCTCTACCTGTACACAAACACAGAAAAACGCACACAAACATCCATGCCCTGAGTGGGATTCTAACCCACGATCCCGGCTTCAGAGCGAGCGAAGAAAGTGCATGCCTTAGACCGCTCGGCTACCGTGACCGACATTGTACTGTCTTACTCACTTATTATTGTACATGTGGCATCACGTTAGGTAAACGTATAGTAAAGTCCGTGTAGGTAAACATTTGTCTGATAAATTTTCTATCCAGAGTGGTCAAGACAAGGAGATGTTTTATCGCCACTACTTTTCAAATTTCCTTTAGAAAGTGCCATTATGAAGGTCCAGGGAAACCAGGTGGGACTGAAATTAAACGCGACACATCAGCTGTTGGTCTACGCCGATGATGTGAATCTACAAGGTGATAATATAGACACCATAAAGAAAAACACACAAACTTTAATTGACGCAAGTAAAGAGGTTGGTCTAGAAGTAAACACAGAGAAAACTAAGTATATGTTGCTGTCTCGTCACCAAATGCAGGGCAAAATCATGACATAAAGATAGGAAACAGATGTTTTGAGGAGGAAATTAAGAGGAGAGTGAACTCGGGAAATGCTTGCTACCATTCAGCCCAGAAGCTTTTGTCTTCGTCTGCTGTCAAAAAACATAAAAATTAGAATATAAAAAACTCAAATTTTGCCTGTGGTTCTGTATGGGTGTGAAACTTGGTCTCTGACATTAAGGGAGAAACATAGACTGACAACTAGCTTGCAACCCCCAGTCATTGTCTAATGGGCTGCTAGCAAACTTTAACTTTTATGACCATTGAGACAAGATACACCTTCCTACTCGTCCGGTAGTCTCTTGTACATTGTCATTCAGTTCATTTTCACACAGCAACAGGTGCTGATGTTACATTGTGATGAACTTATAAAGGTTATAATTAAACAAGAGACAACTTTGAAAATCTAGGCATGCGCGGTAAGACAGTATTAAAATTAATCTCGAAGAAAAAGGTTGAGAGGATGTGAACTCAGTTCAACTGGTAGGAGAGTCGCCAATGGTGAACTCTTCTGAATACAGTGCTGAACCTCCGGGTCCAAAAGCGAGAGGAATTTCTTGACCAGCTGAGCGGATGTCAGCTTCCCAAGAACAGTTCTGCTCCAGGCACTTAGTTCAGTCAACTACAGACATCGCTTAGGACCAAATAGCATCTGTAAGAGCCCATCTAAATGTGAAACACAAAGGGCATAACTGAAGGTACTGTTCTCAGAATATCGTAGTCGGTATAGCGACTGTATACGGGCTGGATGACTGAGTGGTTAAGTTCGAGTCCCGGCGGGGTCAAGAATTTTCTCTTCTCCACGTCCTGCAGACCGGTTCTGAGGTCAACCCAACCTCCTACTGAGTGGGTACCAGGGGCTCTTTCTCCGGAGGTAAAGTGACCGGGGCGTGAAGCTGATCAGTCACCTCCAGTGGATCTATACATCCGCTCCCCCATACGCCTTCATCGCGTAGTGCTTCATTAGTTAAGCACAGGGACAACTTTACTTTTTACTGTTACCTGCACGCAGCAAGGAACCAAGAAACTCCATGTGGAGATGGCCGATAGCAGATATTTCCTGAAATCTACATTAATTTTAAAAAAATCCCTACCGCACAGAAAACACACTGCGACTGATGTACCAAGACCAAGAGAAACGTACCAACATTTGTTTTCCTTATGTCACTACTCTTTCGTACATCTGTACATACTTATTCAGTATTAAAGGGACAGACATGTGGGAAGATTGTGTTAGCTCAAGCGGTTAGTCGCTGGCTTCCAACTGCGGCGGCCCGGGTTCGATCCCGGGTCTGGTCAAGTGGGATTCGTGGTGGACAAAGTGGTGGTGGGGCAGGTTTTCTCCGAGTACTTCGGTTTCCCCTGCCAATCCTAATTCCACCAATTGCTCCACAATCACCCTCACCTATCATCTGGAGCTGGTACAATAGGCCAGAAGTGGCCGCAGTACAAGGGACTTAGTCCCACCCCACTAGCAATAAAAAAAAGTGTTAGAATGTTTACTGAATACTGGAAAGAAAGTGTAATAATTCTGAAAACATCTAACGCAATGAAATCTGAAACTGCCATTCGAAGAAAAGAAGGAACCCTCTATTACGAAGAAAATCAAGGTCTGATGTATCTAAACATACACACGTTGCCACACATGCTATATGTGGAGCGTAGCAAAAACTGTAGTTGGCTGGTTCATGTTAGCAATAGTAGGGACTGTTTCCTCCAACTTGTGGGATGCTGTAATGAACGAAAGGTAAGGTCGTTTCAAGGGACCAATTCCGCTGAAGGAGCCATATATGTTGCGGCCAGATTAAAGCAGGAGCGCGTCACGGCAAACTGGTGATTTTCTCAACATTCCCGAAGAAGGAGAAGCAGATTCAGGAAATGAAATGACCATCAGTTAAGATGGGCACGAAGACAGAGGAAGCAATTCCATTTAAAAGGCTGCCCACACTACCTGTGTTCCGGTACACACAATCTCTGTTCTTGATGGCTCTTCCGGCGCCGAGGAGGCAAAACCAAATGAAGATTTCCAGTGGTTTATGACAACAAATATCATCAAGTCTGAGAGAGTAAGGAGGGAGACAAATTTGAGGCGTGAAAGAATCCTGTGTCTCCTTGCGAGTGCTTCAGTCTTATAGACTAAAATGAGAATACGTATACATATATACACATCACAAAATAACAAAAAGGAAGGCTAATTAGACTGGTCATATCTTACGCGGTAACTGCCTTCTAAAAGAAGTTATTGAAGGAAAGATAGAGGGGCGGATAGAAGTGACCAGAAGACGAGGAAGAAGACGTAAGAAGATGCTGGATGACCTTGGGGACAGAAGAGGATATTTTCATTTGAAGGAGAAAGCTCTAGATCGCATTAAGTGGAGGAACTGTTTTGGAAGAGACTGTGGACCTGTCGTCTTGACAGATTACAGATGAATGAATGAATATACACACATATCCTGACAATATCTGTTTCGTTCTATACTTCCCTGCCTCTATGTTGTACTGTTACATTGCACGGTTGAACCAGAGTCTCCTAAGTCTAAACTAACTCACTTCATGGAGCTGAAGCTTTCTCCAGAAGCCGCCAATTGCGCAGCCTCTAAAGAATTTCCCAAGATTTTATGGAACCCGAAAGTCCATTACTGTGTTCACAAGAGCCCTCCACAGGTCACTATTCTGAGCCAGTTCAATCCAGTCCATACCACCTCATCCTACCTCTCCAAAATTAATTTATGCCATCAGAAGTCAAGACAGATTAAAATACCACTGTAATTACGATACATGAGAAAACGATTAATTAAAACTTTGAAGCGGCGGCCATATTTTCTTACTGTTGGCATGCAAAATTTCAAAATGTTCCGGACGCGCGTGGTGGTCGGTGGGATGTGTTATAGTGAACTGATTTTAAACAACATGTGACATGTATTTATCATGCATGCACAGTGTCTCCTTTATACTGCTCGTTTTGCCTTCTGATGATGGCCAATGGTGGCCGACACATGTAAAGGCTTTCTAAATATTAGATTCTTGCACTTGATGGAAACTTGATACTTACTAATTCGTTTGAAGGTGCGACGGCTTAGACTGTACGGGATATAGAGTAACCACTGCACACATAACGCCGAATTAGTTGGACCCGCCCAGATACAGAAACACGGTTTACGAAGTAGACTGAACTTCAGAATTAATGACGTGTTGCTTCCTGACACCGGCCCTCAGGCCTTGGGTTCTGCACTGGGTCCGCGGCTAATCGCAAGGAAACTAATACATTAAGCCTGGACACGGTTCCAGATTGCTCAGGGACTGCAAGCGGCGCGAATCTAATTTCCTCAGGCCACTCTTCGGACCACTCTTGCGAGCCACCCGCGACACTCAGCTGTCCGTGTACCGTCTTCATTAGCGCCAAGGCCACCCTCTAGGCTCTTCCCACATTACTATCCTCTGCTCCCCTCTATGAAACTCGAAACAGCGACTTCAGGCATACACAGAGTGGCTATGTTTATCGAAAGAAAATCCGTAACCTACTTCTAAGGGGGGGGGAGGGAGAGGAACATTCATACGCTGATAACTGGTGACGCCACTTTTAACAAGAGAACTCAATGGCTGGTGCAGAGCTGAAGTTCTAAATCTGTATTTGGACCTTGTTTGGCTCAAATCTCGCCCAGGTAGGGGGGCTATGCTATGGATTGTCGTGATTTTCCTCAGTCCCTCCATGCAAATTCCGGGATACCATTACATTAGGCCACAACCACCGTTTCATTCTAAATCCTTCCAAATGTATCATTAATCAGTTAGTCTACCCCTTGAGGCTATAATACCGAGCAAGCCGTAGCACGTACGTGTGGCAGTCCGACCTGTTTGGATTACATTTCGCCGCCTTTCTGTTCGGCCTGTACACAACAAGCAATGCTTATCTGTCCAGGGAAAGGGCTCTCCATATCCGCTAATGCTCAGAGCGGGTCCGGATGCTGCGAATCGATGCCCGATACTGAATATAGTGATAACTGTATCACAGAGGCATGAATGCAGGGCCGGAAATTCTAGCAGCCATGAACTAAACGAAACAAGAAGTTCTGGCAAGAACTAATCGTCTACTTTTGTTTGATATGACACGGACTGCATAGAAAACGACACCGCGGGAACTTGCCTACCGAGCCGTTGTATAGCAACGATAGAGAGATACAGACACACAGAAAGCAAGGTGATCTCAAAAACCTACTTTTATTTTTTTCAGAATCAGGAAATTAGGCTGAAAGGTTCTATAAATTTTACAATAATTACCAGCACCATGTGGTAGGTTCCAGCCCCTTCTTTATTTTTCGCAATCACGTGGATTTATTGAAGGGAAATGGACTCAGTACGCTTGGATCCATTTGTGTGAAAACAGCAGTGTTCTACTCAGCAGAATCTTCAGTACTTGGGCCACTCATTTCTAAATCACAAAGCTAACTGAAAATAAGTTTGGTATGAATTTAACAAAGAATAACCCAGATATCTAGGTCGGTACAGTGACGGGCTACATTCTCGAAGACCGGGGTTCGATTCTCGGCAGTGCAAAATTATTCTCTTCTCCATATCATCCACACTAGCTGTGGGGCCCACTAAGCCTCCTATCAAGTGGGTGCCGGGGGTACAGAGGCAGGGGCGTGAAGCTGACCATTCGTTTCCATCTAGTACCGAGGTCAGGGATGGTGGCGCTAAACCTCCATTCCCTCATACGTCTTCATGGCGCGATGCCTAAGTAATTAAGTACACAGGCAACTTTACCTTTCATCTTTATTAATTTAATAATGAGTGACCGCAAGACTCAGGTTGTCACAAACGAAAATTAAAAAAAAAAAAAAGCAATATTATTGCTTCATTCCGAAAGATAATATCTTCAAGCATTAGGCTCCGGCATAAGATCTGTGGTCCCCTGAGCGACAAGATGCGGGGGGGGGGGATTTTGCATCCCTTACCTAATGCAACTCAATGGGCCCAAGATCGCTCACAAATTGGTGGCTAGGATAAACATCGCTATCATACCAAGAATAAAAGCGAACTCCAGTTAAGGGCCTAAATGAACTTACCTTATAGTCCCCTGACATACTTCAGTGAAAGTTCTTGCTTAATGTAAGTTTAAACGACAAATTTAACAGTTATTTTACTGAAGGAACTTTTGACAATGTTAACTTTAATAAATTCAGACGTGTTTTTCTAAACAACCGTTTGCTCTAGTTTGTGACGCGGGTAGTTGAAATGTGCTGACTTTCCTCACATTGGTTTACTTGCAAACATGTTATTGATAACATTTATTTCACAAAATTTACTTAAAATGACTTTTTTAAACATTTAAGATATATATTTAAAAGGAAATCGCTGTAACACAATGTCAACAGATACAGAGAACTGAACTGTACTGCTGACAAACTGCGGTTGCCCTGAAGAATTCTGCTGAGAAGATTGGACGTACACCCTCCCTTTATCAAATTAACTTATAAGCGCATGTTTTGTCCTTCTAAAACATTTTGAAAAACCTACGGGATTCCGCATATATATCACAATTCTATTATAGGAATACATGAGTGCGTTCAGTTTACTTATATACCCGGAGAACAGCTCCACCCCGCGGGTGCCTTTGTTTCTCCATACTGTTACGGGCTGTTTAGTTTCGCAACAAGTACTTTACTTCTGGTTTTCTGCTCGCTTTTATTTTGCTATTTCGAAAATCGCAAGACTTACACGAGATGTGTGCTGGAAATAGAACACGTGTTTCACATTTATCTACAACCTCCTTTTCCATATTTTATTTTCGACAAATATTAGCGAGCTAGGGTCAAGAACCATATATATATATTTTGACGCGCAGACCCATTCCTAGCCAACGCCCGCAACATACAAGCGGGCAACAAAACGGCAGTGTTTTCTGTGTCCCGCGCACAGACCGTTGCTACGAACCGCACTCTAAACACATTCTC
The DNA here is from genome assembly GCF_002891405.2 of Cryptotermes secundus. NCBI lineage: Eukaryota > Metazoa > Arthropoda > Insecta > Blattodea > Kalotermitidae > Cryptotermes > Cryptotermes secundus. The sequence continues at coordinate 638,073 of NW_019727405.1, read as the reverse complement.
GCGTACGCGATGAAGTCAAACAGACATAGAGAGACACATAGACAGGCTATGTTTTCTACGTAGTGTTGGCCACTCATTCTGACACGTGACACGTGTTTTCAGTGGGGTCCGAGCCAAGTCTACATAACGAGAGTCTGATTGTAGCTAGGGGAATTAGAAAATCTAAATCGGGAATTCAGAAGAGTAAGACAATGGGAATACAACGGAGTACAAAGGAGTACAATAGCTAATCCGAGAAAGAGAACTCATTTCATTTGTTGGCAGGAGATAACCACGGGAAGTTAGTAGTTGAAGAGGAATTAGTAGTCGGCCTATGAAGGCTTAGTGTGTGATTAGAAGATTAAGTAACAGTGAGACATTTAATTCAGTTACCAGGACACGAATAGTGAAGTCTAGGAATCCTAGGGCATGTGTAACAGTGAAGTGTAAATTGTGTAAATCAGCGATAGCGCTGTAGTTGCACATCAGCAAAAAGGAGTAGGGTCATGATACGTTCGCTGTTGGGCTTTGGCTCTTGTCATGATTTGCAAAACTTTTCACAATTCCTTCATGTAGAACACAGTTGCACAGATCTAATATCCGTACATGAGATGTGATGTCATCATGGCGGTGAATATGAACATTATTATCTCTTGGGATGTCACATCTTTCAGCATGGTAGGTATTCACCGATGTTTCGGAGGATCCTACTGCCTTCGTCCTCAAGAAAGACGATATTCCTCCGCCCTGAAGGCCGAGGCAGTAGGTCAGCTTAATTCGCCGACGTTTCGGAGTAACCTGCTGCATCCATCTTGAGAGTAGAAGAGGTTATACTACTCACAAGTTGGAGGCAGCAGGTACTATTATTAGTATTGGAGGGGGTGGGTTTCCTCATGCACCGCGACTAATAGTCTATTGTACGACCCCCTTTGGCATTCTACCAGTCGCCATACTCTTCCGGTACTGGTGCTCGCTATCAGCCCCATTCAGCCAGCGAGTTCGGCCCTCTACTGGCAGTGGTACCCGATACTTCCCCATCTACCAGAGGCATTGGAAACTACTTGGGCGGGAAACTTTTTTGCCTAATTTGGCTCAGAGGTCTCCTAGAGACACGAGGATTAGGCAGCAAATATATCCGAAACGTTAGCAATTATGTACCAATTATACTTTATGACAACACAGAAGGCAGTAAAGTTATTCTTCGTAGCCTCTATATACAATTCAGGTATACTGTGGAACACAGAACTGCAGTTATATTTCCAAATAACACTTCACTGCTGTAACCCGTGCACAGACCTCGGTATGAGATGCAGTGGTGCCAACTTAAAAGACTGCATTCAATCATCTGTTGGAGCCTTCCCAGTACAACATTTGTTTCACTTTAACGCCTTGAAAGGATTCTGCTGTATGTGTCATTTATATGAAATAATATACATTCTGCTTTGCACCAAGCCTGGCTGGCATCTTTCCCATTTCTAGTCACGCTTTCTCATCTGTTTCCACTGCTCTGGACAAACACTTCTCTGCTGAATCGGACTTCTTATTCTGTAGCGTGTCGAAATGTTTTTGGATTGGAAAATGGTGAAAATTGAAAGAAAACAGACAAGATCTCTATGAGAAACAATCCATGACTTGAATGAAGCCGAAGCCGCTATTCAATTAATTTAGTTATTTTAATTGCAAGTCAACATGTCACTTCTGATAAGTCGGTCGCTTTTGGATTTTGTCCATCGATTAATTTTCTGAACAGTACACAACGTTTCGGAAACTAGATCTCTTTCCGTCCTCAGGTATATATTGACTCTGGTTATTAATCGTTTGTTCACTTACATTTTCGGCTTGCTTTTGTTTTTCTGCTTTCTTCAAGTTGTTTTTTATGATTTATTTATTAAACCATTTTGTGTTCCATTTATCTTTAAAATATCACATGGTCTGAGTCCGAAGTGGGGGCAGCCGGCATGGTTTCTATCTACGAGTATATATTTTTTTTACTCTGCGGGAGCGTTTCCATTTTTAAATTACTTCTATTTTCTGTTCACTTTTTATTTATTGCTTTTTGTCCCCGTTGTGTTTTGAAAGTCATGAATTATATGAAATAAAAATTAAATACCTCTGGGTAGTTGTATCTGCGCATAATATTTTTCTGTATGTTTTCGTTTGTTTTCTAGTTATTGTTTCTTCGTTCCTGTTGTCTCTGTAAATCGTGAATTAGATGAAACTCAAATACCTGTGATACCAGCTTGTGACAGAGATAGCTTTTCTAACGAATCCATGTGGATAGGGCCTCCCCACTTTTCGAAACGTTACAATGAGAACGGACAAGATCCAATAGTGCAATGCACCATCTCTGGGGCCCTGATGGCTCGCCAGTCGACTTCGGTCACGGTAGGTTGGTGCACTGTTTTGAAGTACGAGAACGCCCTTTCAGGATGTGAGGCCTTGTGGTCAGATACACACGCATGCCAACGTTTCGGAGGAACAGACTGCCTCCATCTATAGGGTAGGAAAAGTGAAGGACACAAAAGATTACTCTGAAATATCAGTATATAGTATTTAGGTGACCTCACGGCGACAAATGCCAGAAGAACGTTATTTTAATGGACCTATTCAGTCCACTGAGAAATTAAAATATCGCGAGGTAACGGAAAAGGGTGCCGGTCACGGAAGCCGAGCGGTCTAAGGCATGTACTGTCTTCGCTCGCTTGGAAACCGGGATCGTGGGTTCGAATCCCAAATCAGAGCATGGATGTTTAGTTTGTGTGTGCGCGTTTTTCTGTGTTTGTGCACAGGTAGAGGCCTTACGACGAGCTGATCACCCGCCCAAGGAGTCCTAACGTATGTGTAAGATCTAGAAAAACCGAAGTGAACGGAGAAGTTCATGGAGGTAGGCCTAGACCCACTGGGGCTGTAGTGCCAAGGAAAAAAAACGGAAAATGGTACTGATCACAGTGGCCACGCAGTCTAAAGCACGAATCGTCTTCGCCCGCTCGAACACTGCGATCATGGGTTCAAATCTCAATAGAGGCATTGACGTCTGTGTGTGTCTGTGCTGTCCTGTGTGCAGGTAGCGGCCTTCAAGCAGGCTGATCAACCGCCCAGGGAGTCATACCGACTGTGTGTAGTACTAAACTGAAATCGCGGCCAAGGTCCAAAGGCTGTAGAGCTTTAGAGAAAAACAGGAAAAGTGTGAAGTTCTCTCTGTGCTTACTTAAGTAAAAACACTGTGCCATGAAGATATACAGAGGAGTGGGAGTATACCCCACTGCCACTAATGACGTCGCCACTAGATGAAGGCGAGTGGTCAGTTTCACGCCCCGGCTCCTTTACCGCGGAGAAAGAACTTCTGATAGCCATTGGCTAGGAGGTTGGGTGGGCTCCAGAGCCGGTCTTGACGCTATGTAGAGAAAAATCTCCTCCGATGGCAGAAATCGAACCCCGGCCGTCTATCCCATAGCGTGTCGTTATACCGACTGAGCTATTCCAGCTCCCCCTACTGCCCTACCGAGATCTTCAAATATCGTAGAATCTAAATTTATTTCTAACTCCCCCCACCACCGATTTACCAATTCGATTGCGTCTTAATGGAGGGCAGATATCAGAAAATTTGGATGATTTCTCTTTGATCGGCTTTTATCGTAACGACAGAAGCTCAACTGCGGAACAAGGAACTTGAACTGTGCAATAACAGATTAGCAAGATCCAAGACAGTGCAGGATTAGACCTGATATATGGGGAGCACCGGCTCCACTCAATTCAGCTAATCTCCAACACATAAAGCACCGATTCATGTATTCTTTTTCAGCCAACCACAATTTAGTTTAATGTATCGCAGTAATACATCCACATGCACACGTTCCAGCCGTGTTCGGGATGTCCCAGGTTCAAATCTCGTGCCAACTATTCTGACTGAGGACTGTCTTCGTGCCTCGGGGCAAATGTCGGACAGTGCCTCTTAACTACGTCATGATCACGTCCTTTTACATATTCTCAATTCACTGCTCATTCAGCCAATCGATGTTATACAGTCTCAGCTACCGAAACGTCGCTAAGTAAATCACGAATGAATAAATAAATAAATACAGCCACGAGTACCAGGAATCTTACTGGGGGGTAAGGGTGGCCAGTGCGTAAGGCTGACAATCTCACCGCCATCTGTGAGCCGATTGTCTACAAAATGTGGGAGCCTCCACGTCACACCTCCAAAGCCTGCTACATGGATGGCTTCGTTCCTTTTTTTTTTTTTAGGGAAAACAAAGGAGGCTTCGGCCTCTGACAAGACTATGTTGTCTGTGTGTCGCCGCTTTAGCGTTTGAACTAACTGGCCGATTTCACGAATGAACGCTATTCGCGAGCACACAGTTGCGCGCTTCTGAATTCCTTACGTTCAGTGCCTAACAACAACATGGCGCATGAAACAATGCAGGAAAATGTGCAGCAACATATTGTGACGTCTGCTGGAAGGTAGAATTGTGAAGGCAGTAGAGACAGCCGTTGCTAGGGACACGTCCGTTATCAGGCATCACCTAGTGGACTCTGAGAAGACAGGGTGAACAGTAAAGTACGGGAACTAGTGAAACACGTATAGTCACGAGTTATACGGACCCATAAATCAGATTATCAACCCAATCCCTGTGTCTAATCACTTAACACGTGACAATATGGATGATGATTGTGCTCTCACGAATCCACAAGTAACTGAAAGACAAGGGCAGTGATCCTGCATTGAACGTAAACGGTCAAAACTTGGAGCAGCTTCTGTAATACGTACTTCTGTTGGCCCAAGACCATGTTGTTCATTCGGGTTGATATTTCAGATATTTAACTTATAGCTTATAGCTACTTTCTCCTATAATCAGAACGACAATCCGTGATCAGAGTTTTAAATCTGTCAAATGAAATATGTAGCATGACATTTAAAGCAGTTCCCATGACCCAGATTTCTCATTAACAAGAAATGTTTGAAAAAATTGAATGGGGCATCATGTGTCACCCTCCAAACCGAAGAACATTAATCCGAAAGAGTTTCTACTTGATGCTCGAGTTATATTAATTGATAAGGATAAATGGGACAACTTGAATAGCAGTAAGGACACAGAATTTGAAGCTTGGTTGCACTGTACAGTGGGAACTAATGCACTAAGAGTTATGTCCAAAAGTCCTCGTTTCATATTGCCCAACTAAGTCTAACTGCAGCGGTGGGCGTCTCCTCGGACACCTACCGTTATAAAACAGCTTCAAAACATTTAAATGCGAATACAGCCAAAGAGCACATGTCCGTCTTTAAACGGACGCCCTNATAAAAAAAAACGGACGCCCTGCAACAACACTGAAAGCAGGTGTTGCAGGTGTCATCAGGCTTGCGCGGCGCGTTTAATTACAAGAATTCTTAGCAACATTAATGAAGTTTACATTCCTACTGCATAGAATTCTAGTAGGGCCTATTTGATTTTCTACCTTTCAAGTAACTGTAGAAGCACTGCTGTAATATTCTGTACACGCCCTACACAAAATTTCGTATCGCCACAATTTTTGTAACTACTGACTTAAGGTAATATTATACTGTGACGCATACGCAGGGCTGCTGATAAGTCTTTGGCTTTTCATATTTTACCTACTTTTATAGTAATAATACTTTTATCACATCAAAGTTTATTGTTTTGTATATGTCTGACCTAAACTTTATAATTGTAGCGCGATTATTAACGTTTGTTGCCGACCTGAAGTGAAAATGGCGCAAAACAACGGAGATTTCACTGAAAAAGAGTGGCGAGTGGTTTTGAAATATATTTTCCTAAAAGGGAACTAGGCCAACAAATTTACGATGATATGTCGGTTACATTAGGCGATAAGCGCCCTTCCTGCTCCACAGTGAAGACCGGGGTTGGCAGGTTCAGAACAGGACATTTGAGCTCTGAAGACGAAGAACGTGCTGGGAGAACATCTCAAGTGACAATTCCAGAAAACGTGGATGCCATTCATTCCATGTTCCTGGACGATCGAAGAACATCCGCTAGATAGCAGGGACCCTGGCGATATCCCGAGAAAGTTCGGGCTATATAATTCATGAGATTTTAGATCTTGTCAAGCCATCAGTCAAATCGGTTCCAAAGTGTCTCAATGCTGATCAGAAGCGCGATCGAGTGCTTGTTTCGCAAGCCATTTTGGGCCGATTTCGGCGAGATCCTGTGGGAGTTTTAAACCGCCTAGTAACTATGGACAAAAACTGGATCAATATATATGATCCAGAAACCAAAGAACAATCCAAGGAGTGCAGACAGTGGTTCCCTGTGTCCATAAAGTTCAAGACACAGAAGCCATCGAGCAAGGTGTTGGCGTCTGTCTTCTGGGACAAAAATGGAATTACCGTATTTACGCATGTATAGGCCGCACATTTTTTGCCAAAAATTCAAGAGGAAAACTGGGGTGCGGCTTATACTCGAAATATTCGAAATCACACTTCATTTAAAAAAATTATATTCATAATTAGTAATACAGGGTGTAATACTCCTGAAATAATATTCCAAGAAAATTATTTTTTCTATAATTTCTGTCTGAAAATTGTGCTGCGGCCTATACATGCGTAAATACGGTATGCTTGTAGGCGTATATTTTCAAAATTCTATTCCCATACATTTTTCATAAACCTAAAGCAAACGGCGCTAGTTACACCCTCGTTTAAAAATTTGGGTGTCCGTCGTGTTTCATTACTGATTGTAGGACTCAAAAGTACGGAGGTAGATTGGCTTCCGATGGCACAACGTCCACACTAATTTAGTGAAAACTGGTTGATTCAGGGGTTGACATCCGGAGGGAGAGACATACACACTCACAGACAACATGGTGATCTCATAACGTTACTTGTCTGAACAGGAATGTTGGCTAAACATAGGTATAATGTTCCACACGTTGAGAATGTTGCAGCGACACAAACGGTGATGTTTTCTGTCAGAAATCAGCCTGAAAGCTAATTAAAGAAATAACTTCTCAGTGTCCTTGTGTACACTGCGGTATTTGTAATTCGTAAAGCTGTCCATGCGCTCCGCGACACCTCGGCATGTAGTTGTATAGGATATGGAGGTAAGGCTCCAGGCACTCTGTTCGAAATATTGACGGAGCGTAAGTAAACAAAACATAGGCGATAGACGATAGTATGTTTGCTTCTTATTGGCTTACAGGCGGGCAAATGATCTTCGCTCGGTACACGCGATGCCTCTTCTTCGTGACAGTGGCACGTTAAGACACGTTCAGCGCTGTGGAACAGTTCAGCGTTGTGAACTGAGCTTTAAACTAGTTTGTTTACATGCACTCCGAGGACATTGTCAGTAAAGTATACACGTGTATAGTTAGTTAGTTATTGGAGAGGGTGGGATTCCCCATGCACTGAGACCAGTATTGGTCCATTGTGCTTCCCTCTATGATATTCTACCAGTCTCTATACACTACCGATATTTGTGCGTACCATCAGTCCCGACCGAGCCAGCGAGTTCGGCCTCTACTGGCTTGGCGTATCTATAATGCTTCCCCATCTATCAGAGGCGTTAGAGACTACTGTTGGGCGGGAAATGTCCTTGAATTTAGCTCAGTGACCTCCTTTGGAGATATGAGGTTCTTTTACGTGCCGTAAAGCTACGACACGGAACCCACGGCTTAAAGTCCCTTCCGGAGGACTTGTTCCCTGAATTTTTCCGCCCTTAAAAATTCGACGACCTCCGCCGGGTTTGAACCCGCGTACCACGAGTCATGAGGTGGGAACGTTACCTCTAGACTACGGAAGCCGCTATACACGTGTGTAAGTGGCTAAATCAACCTCCGAATGTTTTAATGACGCGGTTGAGTGGAGTTCAGAGTCACTCTGGGGTGGAGGTGAAGAGAGAAATTCCTGTCGTGCCGAAGGAAGATGATCTAGCGTGCAGTGTAACGTTAATGACTGAGCTATCCCGGATATTTTCTAGTTGTTCCACTTTTACACTAAGGAAACAACTCTCTAGAAGCGTTAGTAAATACTTGTCAGTGGTTCCGCAGTTTCCAATCGATTTGCTGGACACTACGGTTTTATTCAGTGTACCTCTTGAATTTAATCTTAACGATTTATTGTTCTCTTGGGAGAGGCGCGAGGCTGTTTACAGGAACCCTCTTCACGCAACTGCAGGTCATGACGGAGGCTGTAAAAGCAGCCGCGAGAAGCATGCGCAGAGAAGATCTAGAACAACATTTCTACATACAAACATTATACACGTTTAAAGGTTTGCGACAAAGCTGTGTTATTAAAGTCTCACACAAGTCGACATCCTTATTGTTGTGTTCTGTCACAGAAACACAACGTTTCGGAAACTGATTGTGTTTCCGTCATCAGACTACCTGCTTCATGTTGGTGTCTTGCTTGGCCTATTCTTTGACATTGAAGATGGGCGCGACATGTTCCTTCGTTATATCGGATTTCAATGGACTGCATGGTGCTATATGCCAGACGACAGAGCTCGTTACAGACATGGCTGTGCGCCCCGGATGGTCTCCTTCATTTCACAGTTTTGATGTCGCAGCTATCGCAAAACATGGGCCTGTTTCTCGAATTTGTTATCTTTTAGAGACTGCAAAACGAGTTACAGAGATATCTACATGATTATATGTGCAGACCACTCGGTTTTCCAAAGCCAATTTTATCGTACAGAAGTTCACTGGAAGCAACGCAGACTCACTACAGTAAGTTCCATAAAAGTTATTTAATTTTACTGCGGCACGATACAAAGGGAATAAAATCCGTTCTATTGGTTCGAGGAATTCCGGACTTTTAAAAGGCGGAACTGAAGAATCAATGCGAAATAATGGGTAAGCGAATTTTTACGTCAGTGCAGAGTTACAAAGGGACAATTTCTTTGAGGAATCATCATAAATGACTGAGTTCGCCATGATGAAAGGGCAAACAAATAAAATTACATGAAAGAGCTTAATAATGAGAGATCTCAACCTGCATTCTTATATCCAGAATCTTTGGCACGGTCGTGATTTGTGCTTCCAATTTTCGGAATATTAACGCGCAGTCTCCAGAAATGAGCGCCTTCCACGTGACTGGCTGCAGAGTCGCTGGTCTTAGTAAGCATATGTTGCGCAGGGTAGGTTCATACTCGCATGAAGGATGGATCGTGCTTCACCCAAGCAACAACTTAACTCCAAATCGCAAGGCCTGAAGATAAATGTGAGACCGATGCAAACTACTGTCATTACTGCAACTCAGACGTTCGCTCTTGACTTATGACGGCCCTAAACCTTGTCAAACAGGATTATAAACGGCCGGTATTCGTGTTCCTGCTCGAATATTTGTGACCTCTTTATGTTCAGTTGCACCTGAAGTACATGCAGTGGCCTTCAGTTGACGTGCTTCCGCTGCCAATAGCAGCTTGTCACTGCACAGATGAGTTTAGGTACTAACGCTTCGATTTACATAACCTTAACCGAGTTCACTTTTTCTTTATTTGTTTGATTGTTTGTTTTCTGCCAATGTGGTTTTGTTGTTGTTGTTGTTTTGTATTCGTTTTGACTCTGCAACNGACTGTGAAGGGCTTTAAAAATTAACTTCTGAATTATTATATTTTCACATCATATTACAGGGTGTCCTGTTTATTAGCCAAGGTCAAACTTCGTCTCTAAGGCTCATGATGTAACAGCTTCACGGAAAATTCAGATGAAATTAAACCAACTGTTATGTTAGTTTCTCGTGACGTGCAGATTTCCCAGAAATTTCGTCTTCTCTAACTCCGCGCTGGGAAGTTCTTCACGAATGTCACGTTATTATGACTACAGTACCAACACCACCATTGTTAGAGCACTGGTAATTCCTTTAGAGTACGATATGAGTTCACAGAAATATTGGAAGCAAGCTACAATTAAGTGGGCAATTTTGTGAGTTGCTTCATTATACAGGTCAGTGTTGGGACACACAAGTTGAGGGCATAGCAGAGACGACAATTACTTGTAAGGCAGAGTACGTACGGATATACCACTAACAAGAGTTCAGGAAAAGAGGCCATGAGAATGAAAGGTGGAACGAATTCCCCCGAGATTGTGTCCAGTGGAGAATTTTCGTATTAGCGGCACTGTCTCTTCTGATTACACTAGCAAGAACTTAGCTATGCAATATATGTATAATGCAAATAATATTAAAAAGGAAGCACTGAAGCAACCCTTAATGGGGTTTTAGCCGACTTCCATTACTTAGAAAAAAAGGTGGTTCATGATATCCCCATGCTGTGTGTCTGTGAAGCCCCCCCCCCCCCCCTGCAAATCAAATTCTGAATGACTGAACTATTATGAAACTTTTTATATCATGGCACATGAACCCATCTCAACGGCGTTTTATAAATCTCTCGCATCGGCCTGTGTGTCTGTATGTGTATGCCTTTAACGTTGACAGGCAACGGTTTTGTAAAAAAAATGTTACCGCGACAACGAATACACACGTAATAATAGAAGAACTGTTGGACGCATCAAAAGATTACTTCTTTCCAGAACTTCTAGTCTCCTTTCCGCGATAGAATTGGTGGCAGTGAGCCCTCTCCATCCGTTGTCATGACCGACAAATCATCAGATTTACTTTAAAACTTGTCACACTTCTATAGTGGGCGGTGTTCAGCCACAGCTCTGCAAAGTTCAGGTTAATTACTCAAATATACGTTTCATTCAGCGTGTAGGAAGTAGAAAGGCGGTAACTATCTTCTGGAATGTAGCTCCGCGTAATCAGATAGCAGTCCACTGACGTTTCGAAGGAACGTAATGCCTCAATCTTAAAGACCGAAGAGTAATCCAAGCAATAAACCAGCACGGTATTACATTCGAGACGAAAGTAAAACATATTTCCAGTGCCCTCTCTACCTGTGCAAACAATGGTCTAACTGCAGAAAGGAAGGGACCCTTCACTATGACAGAAGTTGTTAAAATGACACTTAGTAGAAGTTTTGGTTCATTAAACAGTAAGCACCAGGAACTTCGAGTGAGAACTGCATGTCCACATTGCACTTCGTATGTAACGGATCCCAGCGGTGCCATAACTGAGACTCGAACTTGGGAACTTTATCCCAGACAACGCAAATATTAAATTCGTACGTCGAAAGAGTGAAGCGCGCAATTAGAGGTGCCTCAGTCACACGCTGAGGCAGGGCACAGCACAGCTCACGGTACATGTCTCTGCAGCAGGAACAGTGCAAAGAAACCAACATACTAAGGCCATTTGTCCGTTTGAGAAGCTGAGAGTAATTCAGCTTGTTAACAAAGTTTCGGAAATTTTACGGAACCGTAATGTTCGTTACTACATTCACAAGAGACAGCCACTGAACCATATCCTGAGCCAGTTTATTTCAGTTCATTCCCTCGCGCCATATTGCCTTAAGATGCGCGTTAATATGATACCCCGATCTATGCATTGATTTCCAAAATGGGCCCGCTTCAGGTTTTCAGACTAAAATATTTTGTTTTCATTTCTCGCTTTCTCCACACGTGCTACATGTTCCATCCATTTCATACGTCTTGACTTGATCATCTTAACATTTGGTAAGTACAAATTATGAAGCTCATCATTATGTAATTTTCTTAGTCACCATGTTACTTTCTCTGTCATAGGTGCACTTTGTTCTTAAGCATTCTATTTGCTACACGTTTAAAATGTGACTAATATTTAGGACAGTGATGGGCTTATGAACATTCTCCGGTGTCCTGGAAGCGAACAGCTGGCTTTGGGACTTAAAGATCACGAATCTCACGACCATCCTCTTGGTAACTTCACTATATAACCAACGCATTTTCTGAAACTAGAGATTTCAAACCTACAGTTGAAGAAATAGACCGTAGTGTAGTTAACAGAAAGGCGGAGATGAAGCAACTTCTCTGGGACCCCAATACATCAGGCTGTCAGTCGCTGGCTTTCCACTGCGGCGGCACAGGTTCTACCCCAGTTCAGGTAATCTGGTAGAGAAACTAACATTGGGGAAGGATTTCACCACCGGATACTCCGGTTTCCCCTGTCAATTCTTATTCCATTGACTATTCCATACTCATCTATCAACCGAGGATGGGACAACAAGCCAACTAGCGGCCGGCGTAGCAAATAGACTCAAGTCTCACCCCACCCCCAGCAATTGAACAAATTCTCTCATTTATGAACGTGATAAAACTATATCTTCGATCTGTGCTTCCGTATGAAACAAAAATATTCCTAAGAGAAAAGAAAGGCGCCCTACATAGCTGAGTGCCTCTGGGATGTCTCTCAAATCGATAAACTATCTTATGTATAGTGTATAGTTTCCAGTAATTCTAAATTTGAAGCCCAATCTAATATAAACATCCTTCCACACGTTACAATTCGATGTAGTGTCCTGTCACGCTACTGTGTCAGCGTCCGGAAGCTCTTCCCTAAGACTTCCATTCTTCTGGCCAGTACCTGAGAGTCTGGAATGCGATTCTTGAGCAAGGCACTCGAAAAACTGTGTTTTCCAGTTAGAGCCGTGAACTTCTACAAATTCCATGACCGAATGCGTTGTATGTTCAACTTCTCTGTTCTGTCTGAATTTATTCTTTTTATTGTAGCCCTCTGCTCTGCTCGTCTTCGCCCGGAACATGAAACTGGATCACATCAGACAAAATCCCAGTGAGATCAGAAATATGATGAGTAGCCTTAACAGCGCATATAACGATATAAGTCGCACGGCGGTACATCAAGCTGAGTGTTTTCGTCCAGTCTGTCGAACGGTTTACGGGAGAACCAAACCTGTTGAGCGTTCGCTAGTTATCATTAAGCCAATGGCCCTCCTCGTCAAACTTTTTTCTTACTTAATGCATCAAGTAAGCTCATGTTAAGTCCCCATTACAGAAATGCTTGTTAAAAGAGATGGAGCGTGCGTATCGCTTCCTAATTGGCCAGACTGAGACGCTCCTAATGGAGCTACGTCATTATAATTTTATAAAGAAAAGATGGGAACTGTGAGAGGGGGAAATAAACACACTTCAGCGCATACGGCAAACAGATGCATAGATGAACGGAATATTTGTTACTATTCTGTCTCTCTCAAACAAAATGAACTGCTTCAGAGAACCGATGGCTGAGTTCGTGAAATATATCATGAATGTAAAATAGAAACAAGTAACATGGACAATCGGTTAGTCGCTGGCTTCCCACCGGCGGCCCGGGTTCGATCATGGGTCTGGTCAAGTGGGATTTGTGGTGGACAAAGTGGCGCTGGGGCAGGTTTTCTCCGAGTACTTCGGTTTCCCCTGCCAATCTTCATTCCGCAAATTGCTCCACAATCACCCTCACCTATCATCTGGGGCTAGTACAATAGGCCAGAAGTGGCCGCAGTAAAAGGGACTTAGTCTCACCCCACTAGCAATAAAGAAACCATGGACAATGGCCAAGAGATAGTAAAGTAATATTCTGTGATTTCAAGCTGGTTTATCAAGCGTGCAAATAAACTAGCACTGGTTACGCAATAGGATACTATGGAAAACTAGTGTGGGTAGAATGCAAGGAATGCCGTCTTCTGAGCTGTGGAGCTGTGTAGATATTGTGTAAACCGACGTTTTATCCCCATTCAAGGTATAGAAATCCGCGAGCGAGAAACCAGCGTGAACATGTGAAGATGTAGGCAATACGTTATTCCGAAACGTCGGTTTACATAATATCTACACGGCGATACATCCCAGAAGACGGCATTCTTCATAGTCGACACTGTGAAAACCTCAAATCTTAGGTAGAGCGGGAACTCCCATTTCAACGTTTTCCCCAGGTCCATATCACCTGACAGCACAAATAAATAAACGAGGAACTGAATGTATGTAGCGTACACATGTTATCGAACGATGCGTCGGGGCCATTTGATGATGAATGCCATCTGATAAGGCAATGAACATAAGTGCAAATATGTATCGAACTCGCTTTTATATACAAAATAATTATGTGTGAGGAATAAGACAGGAACCGTGGTAATTTGAAATTGATATCTGTATATTCGTCTTACGGGGCTAAGTAAAACCAAGAAGATAAGTTCTCCATGGCATTCGGTAGCTGGGAAGGTTCAGGAATATGTCGAATGCGAATTTAACTTACAAGACACTTTCATGTACGGTAATAAAACATACGGAAGTTCACTGTCGATCTCAAGACTTCACTCAGAAGGCGGCTTCTTATGTCTGAAACAATTCAGATCCATAAGAAGGGACACTTACACGTCTGGTTATAAGCATTCTCATACCACGTTAATAGTTCATTATTCATGCATCTTTGGATTGCTTGTGGGAGATGCATCTGAATGCAAACTCTGCTCATGTTCCAACCACAAGCTTAACTGGCTTCAGTTACGGGTGAAAGTGTTACAGGACCGGCTGCTAAATTACACTCGAAACAATGCTAACAATACATAAGCATAATAATTTCCGCGTTTAAATTCTTGATGTTTGTATAATCAGGGGTTGAGGTGGAGCAAGGTGTGGAAATTGATTGATGTTTCACATCATTTCTGTAATAACAACAATTTCTGGGAAGATCCAGTCGCCTACTTTCACATATACGACACGGATCGCATAGAAAATGACGCGTCCAAGAATTCTTCTATTGTTGCGTGTGCATTTTTTGCCGCGGTAAAGATTTTACAAGCACTTGCTTAGCAACGACAGGGGGATACACACATAGACACACAGACTGATGGGAGGGATTTACGCCGCTGAGACGGGCTCAAGTGTCATGATATACGTACCAAGTTTCATAAAGATCGGTTCAGACATTTAGAAGTTGAATGGGGGGGGGGAGATATACAGACAGCATGGAGAGCGCATAAGACTACTTATTTTTTTTTCAAAACTAAGTAGGCAAAAAATGTTAACAAATTTATTCCGTCCGCATGAATGGGGCGTCGTTTTCTCTTCTTCACCAGCGTCTCCGCACTCGACGTCGCAACGCAAGCGCAATTAGGGCCCCACGTGGCGGAGTGTAATGGGGAGCAGAAAGAAATGTTGCGGTCCATCCTGCTTGCATTTGCAAATTGCCACATCTGCTACGTTACAGAACATTAGGGAGGAACAGTCTGGGGGTGAAGTCGACATAACGCTGCAGTAAAAGACTTCATCTAACAAAATGTGCAATAAACTGAGAGGTCATACCTTTATGCCGTAATGATGCTCATAAGTGACATGTTTCGCTTAAATAACTTGTCCTCGCACTGTCTGCATTTAGAGCAACGTGGAGCAACGGAAGTTTCTGAAATAACAAATCTCAAAATCTGGATAAGAAGGGAGCAGATATCGCAGAAACTTTGGCAATGTTTTCATTTCCTGAAACGGTGCTTGTCATGAAAGCAACACAGTCTAAAGTGACATCAGTAACTCAAGTGCAAAATATGAGGGCCTCATTTATTATAATAAACATCCTACAATTCTTCGCTCCGAATAAAAACTGAACACATAAACTAAACATAAAGATTCAAGAGGGAGTGCATGTACATTATTAATTTAATAAACAAACATGAATCCGAGCTTATAGATATTTCGTTTGCTTCGATTCTGGGTTAATTTGTGCGTACTGGCGGAACGGGTCAGGGTAAGCATGAACACAGATTCTGCAGACCTGCCACCACTCCTCAACGTTCCTTTCCCCCTCCCTTCAGTTGTCACATGCATTCTGCCTTTAATCCCGTCTACAGGCTCTCCTCGCGTTTCTTTTAGTGTTGATGGAGGGGTGGCCTACAAGGTCGCTAGGGTGGGGGAGCAGGCTACCGACATCTTTCTCCCACCTGTCGGAGTGTAGACGCAAATACCTGTGTGATTAAGCTGAATCACGTGACGCTTCTAAATCCATGTGTAATTACGAAAACACAATGCTGAATATATAAAACATTAATGAAGTTCATAATATACTTTTAGAATTAATTTTATATTTAGGTTTATTTCTCCTGTTCGCCTGGAGAACTGTGCTAGTGGGGCCGTAAATTACTTGGAACGTCCCGAAGCTAGACAAGGAGCAGACGAAAGATAAACCATGGTCCTCCAAATTGGGGAGTTGGGCATCAGACTAAAAACCTGACCTTGGAAACAGTTTTCGATATGTCAGCAACTCTAACGATGGATGCTGGATGAAAGAATAATGGACATTTGCCGTGAAGCAAGCCGCGGCTCCTGCAGGAATAAACTAACAAACGCCTTCGACTGGCTAGCCTACGTGGTACAGTGTCTTCTGTCATGAAACCAGACAGTCACATGGCGTGCTCTTACCGCCTCGCAACTGGACTCCACGACAAGCCACGTGACTCTACACAACAAGATCAATTTTACCATTGCGCTTGCGTCTCCACTTCAAGTTCATCATCATCATCATCAGTAATCTGTCAAGACGACAGGTCCACAGTCTCTTTCAAAACAATTCCTCCACTTAATGCGATCTAGAGCTTTCTCCTTCAAATGACACTATCCTCTTCTGTCCCCAAGGTCATCCAGCATCTTCTTACGTCTTCTTCCTCGTCTTCTTGTCACTTCTATCCGCCCATCTATCTTTCCTTCGATAGCTTCTTTTAGAAGGCAGTTTCTGCGTAAAACATGACCAATCCAATTAGCCTTCCGTTTTCTTATTTCATGTAGGATATTCCTCTGCTCACTGACTCTAATTAACACTTCTTCATTTCTCATATAATCGGTCCAACTGATCTTCTCCATTCTTCTCCAACACCACATTTCGAAACTTTCCAGATGTTTCTGATCTACTGCCCTAAGTGTCCATGTTTCAGCCCCATACAGAGCTATGCTCCAAATGTAGCATTTCACTAGTTTCTTCCTCAAATTTAAGTCCAATTTGCTGGTAAAAAGATTCTTCTTCTTGCTAAATGCAGCTTTTGCCATGGCAATCCTGGATTTAATTTCACAAGTACACCTTCCATCATCTGTTAACAAGCTACCCAAATATTTAAAACATTTCACATTCTCCACTTGTTTTTGGTCTATCTTTATTGTGACTGGGGTTGGTTGTCTCGAAATTTTCATTACTTTTGTTTTCTCCACATTCATTTCCATGCCATAGCACCTTCCAATTTCAATTAGTCTATCAATCATGCCCTGTAGCACAGTTTCTTCCTTAGCCATTAACACAAGGTCATCTGCATATTTCACAGTTTGAATAATTTGCCCTCCTACTTTGAAGTCACCGAGCCCATCCAGAGCTTCCTTGGTAAGGCATTCGCTGTACAAGTTGAACAGAATTGGTGATAAACAGCATCCTTGTCGAACTCCTCTTCCAATCTGCACACTTCCTGTCTCCCCCCTGTCCAGTCGTACTCTAACTTTCTGATCCATGTACAATTTGCTAATCAATCTTCTTTCATGCCAATCGATACCTGTTTCTTTCAGGATCTGCATTAATTTGGTCCAGTTTACCCGGTCAAATGCCTTCTGCCAGTCTATGAAGCAAACACACAGTTCTTCATCTATCTCCAAAGTTCGTTCCGCTATAATTCTCATCATCCCAATTGCATCCCTGGTTCCTTTTCCTCTTCTAAATCCAAACTGATCTTCTCCAAGTACATCCTCTATTTTCCTTTCAATTCTTCTTTTAAGTATCTTTGCTATTATCTTTGCTGTATGTGCAATAAGACTTATTGTGCGATGGTCGCTGCATTTTGTAGCTTTTGTCTTTTTCTTTAAGGCAATCATTGTAACTTCTGTAAAGTCCTTGGGCCACTCTCCACTTTCATATATGGTGTTCATTAGTTTTGTCAGTGTTTTCAAACCACCTTCTCCCAGTAACTTGAGCACATCTCCAGGTACATCATCATCTCCTGTAGCCTTTCCCTTCCTCATTTCCTTGATAGCTTTTTCCACCTCACTTTGTAAAATATATGGTCCTTTCTCGTCTGTATCTACTTCTTCTTCCGGTTCAACTTCTAAGGTTTCTGGCCGATTAGGTCGATCATATAGTTCTGAAATATAATTTTCCCAAATTTTCAGCACTTGCCTCTGATCTACTATTCTATTCCCCTGGGAGTCTTCGATGCCAACATTTTGAATCCCATGATTCTCTTTCCATCCTAGTTCTTTTGTCTTCATGTACATCAAATCATAACGGCCTGTTCTTTGAAATTCCATAATCTCATTACATATCTTCTCAAGATATTCCTTTTTGGCCCTGTCCGTGGCTCTTTTCAATTCATTCCTCAGTCTCCTGTATTTCCTCCTGCCTTCTTCATTGTTGACATTCTTCCATTTCCTTCGCTCCTTTATCTGAATAAAATATTTTTCTCGTGGTTGCTACACGCTCTACCTGAGCTCCACCCACTCCATTAATCAGGTCTACACCCTCGGCAGTGAGTCCTGCCCACAATTGCAACTCTACAGTTAAAGGGGTTTGTGAATTAATAATTATACAGCTCTGCTAACCTTAATTATAGTTCGAGAATCCAATGGTCTTTACGAGTAATTCGCCAGACACTGCACTGGAAGTTGAACCCTTAGGAGTATTTTCACCTCCCGTGATGCAGTGAAATTGGGGTGGATCAAGTGAACTTTTGCACAACCGGGCTAGTCAGCAGAGCGACCGGCTATTGGCTACGGCAGGGGTATGATTATCCGTAGGGGCAAGAAATTTGTCTCTGCTCCATCGTCCAGACCGGGTCTCGAACCCACCCAGCCTCCTATGCACTGGGTACAGGGGAGTCATTCCCAGTGTTAAAGCGGCAGAGGCGTGAAGCTAACCATTCACCTCTATTTAGTATAGAGGTCTTCATTCCCCAATACGCCTTCATGGTATAGCGCTTAATAAATTAAATTCAGGGAAAGCCACCCTTTACTTTACAATATATTATAAACAATTAACATAACGAAATACACAACGATAAGTTCGTTACCATTAATGTTTAATGTGAGAGAAGACAAAAAATTCTGAGGGTCTTACAGCCTCGCACTAGAATGGAAAGATATCTGATTGGCCCTTGCCTCAGGAGAACAAAATTCTCTATATACTCTTACAAATATCCCGACGAACACGTGACATCTAGACCTGCCCTCTCACAAAGGTCGTCACTCCTTTTTTTTTTCCTTGGCACTACAGCCCCAGTGGGCCTAGGCCTACCTCCATGAACTTCTCCATTCACTTCGGTTTTTTTCTAAATCTTACACATTCGGTAGGACTCCTTGGGCGGGTGATCAGCTCGTCGCAAGGCCTCTACCTGTACACAAACACAGAAAAGCGCGCACACACAAACTAAACATCCATGCCCTGAGTGGGATTCGAGCCCACGATCCCGGTTTCCAAGCGAGCGAAGACAGTACATGCCTTAGACCGCTCGGCTACCGTGACCGGCCGGTCGTCACTACTACAAACACTAATTTCAGTTAAACGTCTATGTATCCACAGTCCGTCATTAACCCTTTGACGTGGTCATTTAAATTCCGCGGCCGCGGCTCCTGCGGTAATATATTCAGCCGGCCATTTAAATTTTGCTCGAAAATTATTTATTCATCATTGTTCTTAAATTCTATGAGATAGGAACATGAAACTTTCACTAAAATGATCTTAAATGGTGGTTTTATAACCTTACCTTATAATATGAGCGCCCTGTATCTCGGTAATGGAGGCAGTTGGTTTAGTAGAAGGAAGGCCTTGAAGCATTCGTATAACCCAACGGTGCCCCACGTTCACCATTCTCCGCTCCAATATTGTGTATTTTTTTTG
>NW_019727405.1:615855-617936 GCF_002891405.2 Cryptotermes secundus | reverse complement strand
GCTCGCAATAGCCACAGGAACGTTGCTGCAAGACAGGCATATGTAACGACGACTTAGCGCTCTTAAACGCGTGTGTCATTAAATACAGTCCTCCTGACAACAGGCCAGTGAAAAATCTAACAATCTACAGCAAAACCATCAATTATTATGGGCGTTATAACATACGTGTGCAGCTGGACGAAACATACACGTCGAACCCCCCCAGACGATTTAAATCCCTGACGAAACATACACGACGAACCACGGCAACGAATGCAACAACTGTTTATTCACCATTTAACATTTAACACAACATGTTTCGGCCACAAATGTTGTCTGAAGACACCACCACACACTGCCAGAGGGAACAAGACACGAGCAAGGGGTATATTGCAGATTGCAGACGTAACAGAACAACGGGCTAACAAACAGAAAAACAAGCTGCTACAACAAAACACATGGAATAATCACATAGCTCCAAACGAGTGGACTGCAACGCGCGGTTCTAGCGCACATCAGAGCACTGTAGCAGTTTGGACGCAATAAGACACCTGAAGATGGCCATCTATAGCCGAAACATGTTATGCTAAGTGCTAAATGGTGAATAAACAATTGTTGCATTATTGACGGACTGTGCATACATAGACGTTTAATTAAAGATTTGAAACAGGATGCTGAAATTAGAATTACAAATAATTTCAGACTAATAACCAAGCTATTTAACGCTTCCCGTTCAACACACACGTTTCCTTACACTGACCCGCCACATCTCGATATAATGCCGAACCTAACATATCCCTAAGCCGCGCCATAGCTCAAGCGGTTAGTCGCTGGCTTCCCACCGCGGCGGCCCGGGTTCGATCCCGGGTCTGGTCAAGTGGGATTTGTGGTGGACAAAGTGGCGCTGGGGCAGCTTTTCTCCGAGTACTTCTGTTTCCCCTGCCAATCTTCATTCCACCAATTGCTCCACAATCACCCTCACCTATCATCTGGAGCTGGTACAATAGGTCAGAAGTGGCCGCAGTACAAGGGACTTAGTCCCACCCCACTAGCATTAAAAAACATACCCCTTTCTCGACCCACGCGTTAGGATGGGAGAAAGAGATGATGCACTCTTGTCTGCTCTCCGGGCAGCTTCCTCTTAAGGGGACAGCACAGGCGACATACAACGTCATGTGAACAAGGCTCCTCAGCACGGAGGCATCCAAACGTCCGGAAGACAAAAGAAACACAGGATATTGAAGTCGGACTCACATTCGTCTCCTTCTTCCTTAATGTTATAACTCGCACTGTATTAAGCGAAGAATACAAATTATAAGCTTAACACTTCGTAATTTTCTCAAGTTACGGTCACTTCATATGTTTCAGGTCACAACATCTTCCTCAGCTCATGTTCTCTGACACTCTCGATGTATGTTCTTTCCTCATGTTTAGAAACACAATTTAATACTAATCGGTCCCATGATCGAGTCCTAGACGAGTACAAATAATCGTCACTCCTAGGGACTGTAGATATATTAGAGCAGTATTATTATTATTATTATTTATGAAACTGAGCCCTTCTTGAGGAGAAGCCAATTATGCAGCTACTCAAGAATTCGCAACGTTTTATGGAACCCGAAGATTCATTACCGTGTTCATAGGAGCCCTTCACTGGTCCCTATCCTGAGCCAGATCAATCCAATCCATACCATCCCATCCTATCTCTCTAAGATCAATTTTAATATTGTCCACCCACCTACGTCTTGGTTTTCCCAGTGGACTCTTTTCTTCCGGCTTTCCCACTAATATGCATTCTATATGCATTCCTCTTCTCCCCCATTCGTGCTACATGCCCTGCCCACCTCATCCTCCTTGACCTGATCATTCTAATTATACTTAGAGAAGAGTACAAGTTATGAAGCTCCTCATTATGCAGTTTTCTCCAGCCTCCTGTCACTTCATCTCTCTTCGGTCCAAATATTCTCCTCAAACACCCTGATTATTATTATTATTATTATTATTATTATTGCACTATGCTACAAGCCGGAAGTTCGCGGGTTCAAGTCCCGATGAGGTCATTGGATTTTTTCAATTTACCTAATCCTTCCAGCCGCACTATG
>NW_019727405.1:582956-615474 GCF_002891405.2 Cryptotermes secundus | reverse complement strand
TTGCTATTATTATTATTATTATTATTATTATTATTCTTATTATTATTATTATTATTATTATTATTATTACTATTATTATTATTATTATTATTATTTTCGTAAGAGCGTATGAAGTCCATTGATTTCGTCCATATTAAATTCTTCGCACACAGCCTTGATATTTCGCACCCTCGCCGTTTTTTGTAATAGTTGATTTACGCGCAATATTTCATGCAGAATCTGTGTGTTGAGCTTCATAAGTTTAGCTGCAACGCATTCAGACCGTAAGACGTCTTCTCGTTTACATTCCTTAAAAAAAGAGAGAGAGGACTGCATACTGTTCCAAGATCCCCCCCCCACTATGACGTACATTATATCATTTTAGGGCCCTACGTCATGTGTTGCTAATGTCGCTCCCACTTCACAACATTTCAGCAAACACTGCATTTCCCGTCTTCAGGGATCCTCCTGACTTCGGCAGCCGTCAAAGCCTTCAATATTCCACGTGGCGGATTCTCGAAGACAGAAGCCCAAATTCCTGGTATGAGAATATCAGAAACTGCATGCTTAGGTTACCTGAATGACGGACAGGCAGGAGCAAAGACTGCACGCTGACCGTGTACATGTGTACTTCTTTCTAAATACGTGTTGTAACGGTGAGACAAAAACCGTTTTGGTACACCACAGCAACGACATCTATAAGGTCAACGTAACTTACGCAGTGAGTCACGAATGAGCGAACAGTCTTTTATTTCAGTATCCATTCCGTGAATTGTTACATTTTGATGTGGATATGTGAAGAGAAGGCCGGTCACGGTAGCCGAGCGGTCTAAGGCATGCACTGTCTTCGCTCGTTTGGAAACCGGGATCGTGGGTTCGAATCCCACTCAGGGCATGGATACTTAGTTTGTGTGTGTGCGTTTTTCTGTGTTTGTGTGCAGGTAGAGGCCTTGCAACGAGTTGATCACCCGCCCAAGGAGTCCTACCGAATGTGTAAGATCTAGAAAAACCGAAGTGAACGGAGAAGTTCATTGAGGTAGGCCTAGGCCCACTAGGGCTGTAGTGCCAAGGAAAAAAAATGTGAAGAGAAGTATGCAGTATAAATGAGACGGTTAACTATTAAATAATTGTGCGTGTTATTCGTGGAAGATGGCGTTAAACGTCGGTATTCGATAACATACAGACGGTATAAAAGTGTAAAGCTATCCCTGTAACAGGCCGTGGAGGCCCATAGGGTTATGAGACGTTGAGGGTCCCGCATTATCTAGACAATCGGCTCAAAGATGGCGGTAAGGTTGTCAGCCTTACGCGCCGGCCACCCTTTACCCACAGGAAGATTCCTGCTACTCATTTCTGTTAGAAGCTGAGTCGACCCCAGGGACATAGTGCGGCTGGAAGGATTAGGCCAATCGGGACTCGAACCATCTCATTTGTACCATAGTGCCTCAACCAACTACGCTACCGCGTACCCTCATTCAGTGACATGCAGGACTGGTCAAGAATAAGGGAGGAAGCAGGGAAGTTGTTAGTACGAAATCTGATGTGACAAATGAACACACTTTCCGCTGAATTCTCAACGGGTGTTACACGAGACATACAGGGCAAAAGGGCGTTCACATCAAACACTACCTCGGACACAGACGGTCATTTCAATTATAAGTATTATTCAGATGTCTAAGCACATTTAGTAAAATGAAACTGACTTTTTTTAACTGAAGAGTGAGTTCTTAGTGATCACATTTGGAACGAAAGCAAACGACTGACTCTAATTGTTACATAAGCTGACTTCTAATTTACGCAGATGAAAACATCTGCTACTCTGTAAAATGGAAATGGTTTAGCACATAATTATGGTGATTATAATGAATCTTCTCTCCACAGCGCATGATGACGCCAATAATGGCAAAAACTCCTGACAAGAAAACTCTGCTCTTCGGAAGGGGGAAAAATTCCCGTTTCCTTTTAGAGTCTGCAAGAAGTTGTCTTGTTTCTAATAACACATTCCCCCACCAGGGTGCCTAGTCAAGGTTCTTCCCTGTCCCTCGATCCCGTAAGCTAAACTAAAGAACAGCCCGCTGCAATTCATAAAAAAAGTGAAAAGAAAATTTGAAATAATTTTATCTCGTTGGCCTGACTTTAGTAGAGGTTAAGACCATGTGAACTCACAGCTTTCGAAGGTCTGGCTGTTATAAATCAGCGTCAGAGGACCTGATAAAACGACAGCAGAACAGCGCTCAGGCTTTCTTTCAGTATCGCATTACTGGCAATGCATAAGTAGTTCTTCCAGCACATAACAATGCAAGATGAATATGATGCATGAGAAACGAGATTTTTTTTCCCTGTGGCGCTACAGCCCCAATTTGGTCCTAGGCCTACCTCCATGAAACTCTCCGTTTCACTTCGGTTTACTAGATCTTACACATACGGTAGGACTCCTTGGGCGGGTGATCAGCTCGTCGCAAGGCCTCTACCTGTACACAAACACAGAAAAACGCACACACACAAACTAAACATCCATGCCCTGAGTGGGATTCGAACCCACGATCCCTGCTTCCAAGCGAGCGAAGACAGTGCATGCCTTAGACCGCTCGGCTACCGTGACCGGCATGAGAAACGAGATACACGTGGGTAATAAGGCATAATGAATTAGCAACCTCACCATTTCCATGCAGTTTTCTTTAAGAGACTGGTGTGACTCGATGGGAGGTCCCCTTATTTCTTCCACATTCCTTTCCAATCTCATATATTGTCACGTGATGGAGTGACTACACACGGGTCCTGGATTTCATGACCGAATTTATTACACACTGATTCAGGGCGTTAATACACTTTACAATTCTCTATTACACACATACTAGCGTCCTCAGTCACGTCTTTCTTGCCGTTGCTTGGTAGCGGCTTCCAATGGCGGACGTTCCCTTCCTCTGTGTTTCCGAACTGCTACCAGTTTCTAACAGCAACAGCTCACCACAGCTCGGCCACAGCAGTTCTCGAACTAACTCACACTCTCCAGTAGCTAACTGCAACTGAAAGTCAAGTCAAAGCCAAAGTTACGTCACGACCAAAGGTCAGTTGGTCAGTCTGTCTTGGTGTCAAGCCCCCATCTGGGGCCCAATACTAGATTTTGTTACTGTCAGACGGTTGTGGGTTTGTTGATGTGGGGAGCCCTCTTTGACGAGAGGAAGGGTCTGTCGTTTCCAGTCGCTGCTGGCCCTTGCCTGTGCATTCATGCGCGGGTCCTAGTCCCGCGGGAATCAGGACCATATTTTGCTGTCTCAGATTCGAGACTCCCCAAACCTGGAGGGACCGGTCCCTGTAATTATATTCCGCAAGAACACGGTGGCCCAGTTATACCACCATACACTGGGTTTCTTTGCGTCGCCTCCTGCGACTCGCAGGACTACAGTGCAGGTTGAGCACGCGATCCGGAAGTATTGGGTGTGACTTCGGAAACGTGGGTCTCCATGGACCGTGCATTTGCTATGAAACAGATACCCGGAAAAATGTTGGAAACACAGTGCGGACTTATTTTAGACAAACATACATTTCCGACACGCCTGTCATCAGATTAAAAGAGAAAAGCTATACGAAGCAATGCTCCATTTTCATGTACCAGTTAAAATCATTAGAATTGCAATGACAAGCACTGAAAGCCAGATGAGGGTGCAGACCGAATTGACAGATGCAATAATCATAGAATGAGGGTTAGAACAAGGAGAGGGCTCGACTCCCCTGCTATTATTTCCAGGTTCTTGTCACATGCAACTGAAATATATAATGAACTGGTTAAAACAGCAAAAAAGGGCTTAGAAATTAGCACAAATAAAACAAAATTATTAATTCGGAGCAGAAGAAAAGATAAGCAGATTCGAAGCATAACCTTCAAGCGGGAAACAGAAGAAACTGTAAAAGACTTTGTGTGGGGTCAAATCAAAGTACACAATGACATCGAAAGAAGGATTAGTCAAGGAAAAAATGCATTTTTCACTGCTGCCCATCACGAGATCTAGAGTAACGCATTGTCAAACAAAGGGAAGGCTGCATAAGACGATGAAAAGAAAGGTGTTATTGTTTGCAAGCGAAAGCTGGACTCTCGCCAAAAAGTCAGGATCAGCCCTGGGCGCATTTGAAAGGAAAACATTAAGAAGATTATTGGCCCAATGAAAGAAAACAGTACATGGAGAATTAATGAGTTGCATAAGCAATCTGAGGAACCAAGCATATCAAATATCATTAAATTAAAAAGGCTAGAATGGGCAGGTCACACCCTGCGTATGGATCGAAAACGCATACCGAAACGGATTCTGGAAAGCAACATTATTGGAAGGAGACCGGTAGGAAAGCCAAGGGAAAGATGGGTTAATGCAGTAGAAATAGAGAAAGTGAGAAAATGGAAGGAGAATCTCTGAACAGGCAAGTTTGGAGGTGTGATTTAAAGGAGGCGAAGGCTCTGCTCCGGGCTACTGCGGCGCCACAGAAGAAGAACGTGTTTGTACTGTATCCACTGGACCGCTCTTCCGACATTCTAAGTGCAAAATAATTTTAACGAAACCAAATTGAACTGCACTAAACCGAACGTGTACCAGTGCCAGGCAGGAGCTACTCGCGTTCACGTGCCACAGCACATCAAGTTAGAACTTAGCTTCCATGAAGTTTAAATTCGGGTGACTGCAATTCACCCACGTTACATGGAATAAATGTATTCCCAATAACTCGATCATATGAGTTTCATCTCATATCCCAAAGATGAAGCCAGCAGGTTCGTTCGAAACACTGGTACCAAAACTATGACCGAAACGTCTCTGGAGGTGCGTCACCGTTAGACACAGACGGACATAGGAACCATACCGGAAATCTCGTTGTGTACGGGACTTCTCTTCCGTAATGATGCCTAATCACACATGATGTACCCTCAGAGATGTTTTAGATAGGGCCGACATCTATCAAGCTACTTAGCATCACATACCAGAACACAGAAATCTGACTACTAACTGCTGTGAGAATCTGTATTAAGACAGCTAAGGTGTTAGTACTTTTCTGCCTCGATGACGGAAGTAGCAGGGCCCTCCGAAACATTAGTGAATAAAGTAACAGACTTGCACGGCGTCGCGTATCATAAAATCGTAACTTTAGCATTTCGATTCGTTCCGACATGAACTGACTTGCTGGCAAATGAAGACAGAGTACAAAAAGGGAAACAGTCGTTAAACCTAAACTCCACTTTACAACTTCTGCTGGAAAACTCGTAATTCAACTGCTGCAGTCTTATAAGTTCAAGTATCGAGTTCACGAAAATTGCCTTGAATTATACATCGCATATACGCCCCACAATGATCACTTAACACAACACAAACAGAGGTTGAATTAATGCATGGTTTATGCTGCATTTGAGGCTCACAGAGCGGTGGTTATGATAAAACGCTGTGTAGTCTGTTGGATGTCAACAGCGAGCCTCTGTTTGCTACCTGCTTCATAATGGCTTCTCGCTTGGCTTAATCTTCGAAACTAAAGATGTACCTCCGAAACGCCGGGTGATTTCCAACGGACTACACGGCACTATATTTCAGAATAGAATAACGGACTGGTTGCTGGACGGATGGGTTGGCTCATTAGATGGTTTATTGAGAGCCTGGACGATTGGTTTCTGTGATAGGTGGTTGGGATGAATGATTCGTGTGGACGTTCAGTTTGGCTGGATAGTTTGGTTGACTGGTTGCTTTAAATCTTGCTTTACTGGTTAGTTGACAGTTTGGTTGATTGATTAGTATGGGTGAGCATGGTGGTCGACAGTTTGGTTGCTAGATTAGTAGCTACTAGTTGATCTGATTGGTTGTTTTAAGTCAGTTCAGAGTTCTGCGGTGATCTGTTCCCACTGCAGGACCTTGTCCAGAGGAACACAGTTCTGTCTATATCCGTATATACCGCATAGTGCAAAGGCGGTTCCAACATTACGACGTCAGGCAACGCCAGACGGTCAGCTATTAGTATTTTCGATTCTGACGGCACTTCCACCAACACCCCTCTGAGGGCCCCCATACACACACAGTTTGGCCTCCAGTTCGGCCTGCACAGTTGAAGACTGAATGGCAAAACTGACGTGTGGTGCGGCCGGCCGGCCAATCGTTTGGACTGTTGGCCTGTAGGAAACCCGTCAGTCCGTCAGTTCTGCCTGCAGGACCGTAGCACGTGACGTGTGTGACTCAGCATTATAGGCTGGGAGACCGTGATTGTGGCATGAAGCCTGCTGCTTTATCTGCGCGTGTATGGGGAGGAAAGGGAGGGGGTAAACTGTGAAAGTTTTGCCTGTAAGGTAGATCGGAAGGCCAAACTGTGTGTGTATGGGGGGCCTGAAATTCTCGTTAGGACTGCGATAAAGAGATAACATGGAGATCTGTGTGGATTGTTGCTGACTACGAGCGAAAGTTGAAGCATGTCGGCGTCAGAGGTTGGATTTTCGTCTTCTGCGCAGTGGCAAAGTTATTCGGCACTTAATATACGTTAGGACTGCAATAAATTCTGTATTATTTTCGAATGACGAGAGAATATCGGTCATGGCCTATTTCAAGTTTCTATGTTGGCGTTCTTTTGGAAGGTTTAAACAACTAAAACCTCAGTCACAATAGCTGGTAACCCCTTGGAGGTTTTAACCGACTACATACCAAATATAAGTTGATGGAACATAATCATGTTCACTTAACTGACTCATTCACTCCATGAATCTCGGCCCTTTATGAAAAGCTACGAGTCACACAGGTACTTGTGATAATCTCCGCCATTTACATAACCCAGATGTTCATTGCCGCGTTCACAAGAGCTTGGAAAAGCACATTATGCTGAGAGTGATTTATAGTGTGAAAATCAGTAACAGTGTTACACTTATTTGTAGTTACGACCCGTAAGTGGTCAATAAATCCAATTACGAATCCGAACCCCGTCTATAGTCACTAAAACACGTGACAATGTTAATGTTCTCTTCATAGAGTCTAAATGTCTTAGAATTATCCCAATAAAGACTCACATAAACCGTTCCACTTCTTACACAGAACTAGATCCTCAAGACATGAACTCCTGTAGT
The DNA here is from genome assembly GCF_002891405.2 of Cryptotermes secundus. Lineage (NCBI taxonomy): Eukaryota > Metazoa > Arthropoda > Insecta > Blattodea > Kalotermitidae > Cryptotermes > Cryptotermes secundus. Next base: position 608,420 of record NW_019727405.1, on the reverse strand, counting down.
GACATTACTGGTATAGAGTATAGCTGGCTTGTTTCCTCAAGTGCTTGTTCCGGCTTTTTTTCAATTAGCCGGAACGTTGTGCGGAGTGTCTATGAGTCTAATTCTCAAGAGGGTCATTCCAGCCTTCAGCGCCTGCTTTCTCTCGCGTCGTCATATTCGCTTTAATTAGCATGCGCAGTAATCTCTAACTAAGAAGCCTCATTATTATAATGGCTTCAATTCCGCAGCACGAACGTAAGATAACTGCGGTGCGAGGGGAGACACGTCAGCACACACAATAGGGATATTGCCCGCTCAGTTCTGCGCAGGCGCTCCTACAGTAGATTTCGTTATCTCGTCTGCGGGTTATTAAGCGACGATATCAGCAGTTCAGACAACACGGCGTCGAGTGGTAGGGTGAACGGGATATATTGAACTGGAAAGGGTTTAGAACGAAGCGGACGTGGGGTTATTTGCGGTACTTTCTTTAGATTTGCCTAGAGGGACTTAAGAAAACCATAAAAACCCTCAGACAAAAGAGCCGTTGTCTCGGTCGGGATTCCAACAATATAGTAACGACATCAAACGCTTAAAGTTGTCCCTGTGCTTAATTAGCTCAGTACTATGCCATGAAGACGTATGGGGGAGCGGAGGTGTAGCTCCACCATTCTTGCATTCTTGACCTCAGCACCACAGTTAGTTAGTTAGTTATTTAGAGAGGGTGCTTTTCCCCATGCGCCGCCACCAGTTTCATCTATTGTGCTTCCCTCTATGATATTCCACCAGTCTCTATACCCTATCGATACTGGTGCGTACCATCAGTCCCGACCAAGCCAGCGAGTTCGGCCTCTACTGGCTTGGCGGTATCTATAATTCTTCCCCATCTATCAGAGGCGTTAGAGACTACTGCTGGGCGGGAAATGTCCTTGAATTTGGCACAGTGACCTCCTTAGGAGATATGAGGTTCTTTTACGTGCCGTAAAGCTACGACACGGGACCCACGGCTTAAAGTCCCTCCCGGAGGTCTCGTTCCCTGAATTTTTCCGCCCTTAAAAATTCCACGACCTCCGCCGGGTTTGAACCCGCGTCCTACGAGTCATGAGGTGGGAACCTCTAGACTACGGAGGCCGCTTCAGCACCACAGTAATGATATAATAATATTACACTTGCGAAAATCATTTTCATCTTCAAATTCTTTGAACATACGATACTGCTTTCCAATCTTCCACCCTCACTAGATAATATTCAGTTATAATTTCCACTTATGACGACGCTACATTCTTCAGGACTGCACCTGCCATATTTCACTGAGTCTTTTCCCATAAAATTTCACATTTTCATAAAGGTGACTACGAATATTACCGTCTTGTGGGATGCTATATGTTGGTAGGTGAGTATCAAGTCTTGGGAAGAACCTACTGCCTTCATCTTCATTTTAGAAATGTGACTTCCATGAAGATGGAAGCAGCAGGCTCCACCGAAACATCAGTACCTATCAACTAAACTACGCGGAGACACATCCTACAACACAGTAGTATACAAGTCTTGTTATTACGGACTCAGTTTCAACTGCAAATATTTTGTAGCGTCCAAAGGGATGGAAAGACAGCGGTGAACGGTGGATATGTAAGGATTTGGAAGGGGACGGTCCTGACCTATTTCGCTTGGACCAGGGGGCGGCCCGTGTATAGGCACTGCGGAACTGCAGCCCCCCCCCCCAATTTCCACTTGATATTATCGATAACATTTATATAATGAGTCCTTTTTTCTTTAATTCTTTCTTTATACTTGTACAATACAATATATAATCCTTAAGCTTAATATCAGTAGCCAAATCTTTGTATGGAACTGTGCGCTTCTGGAGCAGCACCCCCCACTAATTTTAGCTACGAGCCGCCACTGGCTTGGACAGACTGATACAAAGTAAAATCCCAGTCAAGATAACCGGAGACAGGTTGAACGCTACCGCTGCACCAAACTGCACCGTCTGTAACGCCTGACAGGTCAAATTATCGCCCATATCACAACATACACTTTTGTCTTGCATTGTCTTTCCTTCCACTTCTCATTTCCCTTTCATCCTGTACTTCGTTCTCTTTAGCTTCTGCTCTCGCGGTCAGTGGTGATCAGAATGTGACTGGGACGTGACGCCCCCTGTTTTGGAGAAACGTGCTCTCCTCCACCTTCCGGGTAGAAGACTGAATGCAGCAGGCAACTAGCAGCAATATTCTGCTTCCTGATTGCTTCCTCGGCTTACTCTTCGACCCTGAAGATGGAGGCAGTATTACACTAGAAGCGGAAAAAGAGTGCTGCGTGTTTCCTATTGGCGTTCGTAATCATCTTCTTCTCCCGTTCGTTGCTATGCAAGTTATGCAGTTTAAACATAAAGTACGCATCGAGGAGCAGTGCCATCTCAAACGTGATGCCATAGAGTCTTAATGATGTCTCGGAGGAATGTAGCGCCTCCATCCTCAGGGTTGAAGAGCATGTCTAGCAAGCGCACTGGTTGCTCAGCTTACTCATCGACCCTGATGATAGGGGCAGTTCATCGCCTGAATCTCAGGCAAACTTCTACCAGGCTACACGGCGTCACTCTTCATGGTTATTGCCGTAAGAACCTCAGAGTTCATACACTGAGGGCGTTAGTCTCAGAACTTTGTTGACAGACTCCTGGTACGAGAGTTCAAAAACAAAAAGAAAAACAAGAGAATAACAAGATACGTTAACATGAGCACAAAGTCACCCACCGGCTCCCAGCATCGCAGGTGCGGCCAAGTCCTGCGTCTGTCTCCAATAAAACCGCACATTACACCCGGTTTATCGCTCTAATGCCCTGCGGTACCAGAGCCTCTGCCAGATAGGATCCCGATATTTTTCTTTTCCCTCAGGACCAGATAGTGCACAGGATGTCCATAAACTAGCGCTCAAAGTATACAGTGCGTTCATGAAATATATTTACCATTACGAAATTTCACAAAAGGCAACCCCCAAGATAAAACAACGCGGTTGGATTTAGGTTCATGTTTCAGCGTGTTTAATAATGTTGTTAAAACTACAGAGACGGATACGATCACGGCTCTACGCCAATAATATCAGAACTATTTCGCAGTCTCTGATATGATTAGAAATTATTCCATACAAAATTTTTCTCGTGAATACAGATGTTCGCATTTTCTTAATTTTCTACAAGGTCAAGCCAAAGCGAGGGTTTCTCTGTGCACCACCCCGTGAACACGTAGGGAGGAGTGGAGGTACAGATCTACGAATTCTTAATTTCGGCCCAGGAACCACCAAAACCAGTCTGGCCTCTGTGTGGAAGAGAAAAATCTCTTGCACTTCCCGAAAGTCGAACCCCATGTTCTCGGTCGACCAGCCTGTGGCCTAGACACTATTAAAATCCTCCCATCTACATCCATGTTTTCCAAGTGGGTCTCTTTCTTTCAAGCTTGTGACTTTCTTTCTCTGCCTACTCGTTGCATGCTCCGTCTATTTCATTGCATTATTGTATGGCTCTGTCACCCACAGTACCAATTTCCTCCGCCACTACAAGTTTAGTGCGTGAGTCCCTTCTCCCGGTGGCCACTGTTACCTTCCCTGCTTATACTGCCTGTTTTCTAGTCACATTCATGGCGGACATATGAAATGTAGGCCTAATGTGCTCATGCAGTGAAAGCGTAAGTTTTGACACTGTGATTCAAAGACAGAATTATGGAACCAGAGAAGACGTCCGTTGCTAGGCAACGGCTCTCTAAATTCGTTTCCAGGGCAATCAGATCACGTGACTGCCACCACAGACACAGGAAATACTAGAGGAATGTTTGGAAACTGTGTTCTCTGTTGGGTCCGCACAGAGGCTACATCAGGACAGTTTCTGAGTCTGAGACAGTCGTCCTCTGGCGGAGACGTGGAAGGCGGAAGCCGTTGCGTAGCATAGTCTAGTGAAGATGTAGGCGACTTATCGTATGCCATACGAACTGCAAATTGTGTGAATTAGTGAAACGGTTAAAATTAATTGTAGGCAAGTATTGTAAGAGCTAAAAAATCCAGTGACCAATCGAAACCCCGTCTCTAGTTACTGAACATGTGACGATACTATTAGGCGACATGAACACTGAGGCTGTAAACGGCCATGGAATAAGATGCGACGACAGGAAATTAGCACTCTGGCTGTATTTCGCACAACTGCGTCTGGTCTCCACTGAGTGATATGAGAGCTGGTACCTGATTCGGCGAGCAATATGGCGTTCAGCGCAATCACTTCATCCGATCCCACTTTCCACGCTCAAACAGCCTGGGGTCAAGCAGGTGTCCGGGATATCTCTCTCACTAATATCGCTCAGTTCCAGTTCGTGCTAGCTTTCTCGAGATAACAAAGTGTATACGTCCAAGTCGCCTTCAAGTCTGGGCCCAGGAGCATATTGTAACTTGAGACCTGATAGCCGGAATATTGGAACCAGAGCAAAAGTCCATTGCTGAGCAACGGCGTGGAAACTACTTTACTGCTTCAACAAATAGCAACAAACGAGTCGTTGCTGGGTAGTAAGTTGTTAAACACAAGATTCCCGTGACAACAAACAGGAAAACAGAGGACAATTAACTGTTCGACATGCTGACTTATATTGGGGCCGCGTGGCAGTTATAAAAGGGAGTTCATTCGTGCATTCATTTCAGTGAGAGATTTTTCATAGAGCATTCGCCAGACAGGAGTCGTAATTCATCAGTAAGAGAATTTAGAGGGAGTTCAATGTGTGAGCTGTTCTAATTGGTTCTAATTGTAAAAGAAGTGCCAATAAATCCAGTCATCAAATCCAGAACCCATTATTGTTAGTCACTCCTTACACGTGACATTGTAAGGGAACAAGAATATCTTTATAAGACATGTGGCTCTTTGGTAGGCGAATGTTAAGGTTGCGGGCTTCTATGAAGTGACGCCAACTCGAGGACGTCACATCTGAGAAGGTCATAATAATCTGTAGTGTATTTTTGTTGAATTAATTCTGATGGTATGATTATTGCATAAAGAGACCGTAAGTCACTCACTACTCTGTATTATTTTTTCCCATTTCTTCCTACTGTTTGTCAGTCAACTCTTCTTAACCTCTGTTCATACAAAGTCGGCACATTCCGTTCGCACACCGCGCTGTAAAAGTGTAAAGTCTTCCGCAGTCACAAGCTCCGTATTGTACTGAGCTACCACCGGTAGAAACCCTGGTGGGCCTCATCCAGTGGCAGCTCGGGGACGACGGGAATTAACACTTCAAAACGATTTGCCAGCCTGGACTAGGAACATGTAATTCATATTCGCATTTGGGAAACAGATATCGTAAGTCGGGTTCGAGATTAGTGCAACCATGCTGATAATCATCATTCCAGGCCTCTAATTAACTAAAATGAATTCATGTTCGTAGATAAATTGGGTAATGAGGCAAGGATTCTGAACGAGTTCTATTCCTGAGACCTTTCATCTCGCATATAATTGAAAATACCTAACGCATACGCCCTCTGTCAACAGGGGGTTTATGTTACATGTTGAAAGCATCTGATGACGTCACTAATCAAGCTACTAATTACGCTGTCTCCGAATTCTAATCCTTTTCATGACTATCAAAGGACGGCTAGGACTTCACTTTTAAATACACTGTGTGTCCAGAATCCGTTAGGACTCATATTCTTAAATTTTGCCCTGCAATGCCATTTGTTGGCGAGTTGTGGCGTTAAGATTCTTGAAGTTTCAGCTGTGGCTGTCTACAATTTCAGGGCGCAAGCATCGCTGCATCATGTGATCTGACCTTGAATGTAACAGTACTGTTCTGACGCTCGTCGGAAAATGGCGGTTGAACAGAGAGCCAACATCAAATTTTGTTTGAAGTTAGGCAAAACAGCGGGAGAAGCGTACGAAATGATGAAAACTTTGTACGATAGTGATTGTTTGAGTCGCTCGAACATTTTTGGAAGGTATGCTGTATTTCGTGATGGAAGGGAGGACACTGAAGACACTACACTTGCATCAAAGCCGAGAACAAGTGGCACTGAAGAAAATGTGAAAAAAGTGACCGAAATCCTTGCATCAGACAGATGTGTTTCTGCAAGACTCATCGAGGAGCTTTTGGGAACACTAAAAAGTACTGTGCGTCAGATTTTGACCGAGGATTTGGGCAAACGGAAGGTCTGTGCGCGGTTTGTACCGCACGCGCTGTCAGGCGATGAAAAACATGCCAGAGTGGAACATTGCAAAGACATGTTATGGTCGGCCCAAAGTGATACAAAATTTACAAAATCTATTGTTACTGGTGACGAGACATGGTGTTTTCAATATGAGCCTCTCACAAAGCGGCAGAGTGCAGCGTGGTTGGGCCCAAAGAAGCCGAAACCAAAGAAAGAGCGCATGCAAAAGAGTCGAGTAAAGACACTGCTAACCGTTTTCTTCGATTCCAAAGGAATCATTCGCAAGAAATTTCTGCCAGAAGGTCAAACAGTGAATTCTGATTATTATCTCGGAGTCCTCAGCCGTTTGTGTGCGAGGGCGAGGATTCTTCGAATTCGACCTGAATATCGAGAACAAGGTTCCTGGTCTCTCCTCCACGACAATGCCCCACCCCACAAATCGAAGATCGTGCGCAATTTTTTGGCCAGAAAAGGGATCTGAGTCCTTGATCATCTTCCGTATTTGCCAGATTTGGCTCCAGCAGCTTTCTGGTAAATGTACGGGTGCTCTTATGGGTTCCCTAAGTAAGAAACACACAAACTATCAGCAGCTAAGCTACCGACGCACAAACCCTGGGATAAGAAACAGTAAGCCACGTGCCCTTGTAGACGTTTGAAAAAAGAAGAAAGGCGAAGAACACGATGAACACGGGGGAGAAAAGGAAATTCAAATTTTGAATATTAACAGTGGTCTCTTTTAAGCTATCTGAGCTCATGACGTCAAATTATTTGCTAAAAAAAGATTAACATCATAGGAGAAAAGTCTCTAGCAAGGTGTGTTTAGAAGTAAACAGAGAAAAATACAGGCTTCTGGCGTTTTGTCACTTAAAATACTATCATCAGTGAAGTCTGACGTCTTTTTTACCAGTCTCTTCAGGAAAATTCTGAAATGCTGCTACAAAACGTGCCTATTTATTTAAATTCGTCATGCATAACTTTCCTACAATTCAAAGCTATAAAATTGTGCTGTTGAGGACTGTTAAATAACATATAAACCAGTCGTGCCGGGACTCAACACAGGAAAGACGAGGGGTAGCTTCAAAAGAAAACATTTAATTTCTTAATAATTTTTCGTTTCATTAACCACTTGAACCTAAAAATTTATATTCCAACTTTGCTCCATTTTAATTAACGAAGTAGGATAACAGAACATGTATGCCCTGTTTACAAAATCTCTAATACATATGTTCGTATGCCCTTATGTTATGGCAGAGTAGAGCCTGAAAAAGAAAACACTTTAAAGATCGCTGGGTTGGCAGCACTGCTAAATTGACGCGGCTGTCAATAAAATAGCAGGGTTCATACATGCTGATAATGCGCTTCGGTTCTATAAGGACCAATGAACCGCGCAAGAATGGCAGTCCTACCACTTCATGCTCCACAGAATATATCGAATGTCAGATCAGTTTCTGCTACAAGAAATGACGTATAATTCTGCTGAGCCTCCGGCCAATCGAAGCGCAACCTCGTTCAAATGTTACACATAGCGGTGAAGATCAGTTCTTAGGGGACAACAACGTCACTCACCTTCTGAAACACTGCAGCCTTTGGACATGTGGTCTGACCCCTTGCCACTTCGCGCGGACAGTACAAGTAGCCTGTACAGGGCACAGTAACAGATGCGTTCGGCAGAAAAACATGTAAGGGTTATGATCAAGTATTTATTGCAATGAACGTAAAGTTTCTCCTGTAAGTGTAAAGTAAAGTAGTCCCGGTGCTTAATTAATTAAGTACCACGCCATGGAGACGTGTTTTTTTTTCCTTGGCACTACAGCCCCAGTGGGCCTAGGCCTACCTCCATGAATTTCTCCGTTCACTTCGGTTTTTCTAGATTTTACACATTCGGTAGGACTCCTTGGACGGGTGATCAGCTCGTCACAAGGCCTCTACCTATACACAAACACAGAAAAACGCACATACACAAACTAACATCCATGCCCTGAGTGGGATTCGAACCCACGATCTCGGTTTCCAAACTAGCGAAGACAGTACATGCCTTAGACCGCTCGGCTACCGTGACCGGCCATGAAGACGTAGGGGAGAGTGGAATTATAGTTTCACCATCCTTGACCTCGGCAAGAGATGGAGGTGAGTGGTCAGCTTGGCTTTACACCTGGGGAAAGAGCCCCCGGTACCCACTGGATAGGCGGATAGATGGGCCCCAGTGCCGGTCTGGACGTGGTACAGAAGAGGAAACCTGTTGCCCCTCCCTGATATCGAATCCTCATTTTTTGAGTGTGGAGCTCCTAATCCGTCACTGCACCGACTTGTTCCGGTTCCTGTCCATCGCGATAAGTCAAAGTTTATCAAGATAAACGCAAGAAAGTACTTATATTCGCATTTATATACCTGTAAAGACTTGTAAAGTCAGGTAGCAGAAAGCTTCGTCTAATTATTATTCAGATTGTAAGACGAGGTCTTCGAGTATGTTCGGAAACCCAGTCTTCATTGTGCGTCACTATTCACGTGTGTTCTGAAGCGTAGCTAACTGCTGAATATACGCATGCGCAGTGTAACAGTTCTTGTTAATTATCTCGAAAAGCACGAGAGCTATGGGAAACAGTGTACACACCATAAAATGCACTCAACGTTTTGCGCCTCGACAGGCCCAACATATTTCAGTTACGGCAGAGATACACACATGTAGGAATGTGAGGCTTTGTGTAACGTGTCAATCATTCTTCTCCAATTTTAATCAAAGCATGAATCTGTAGTTGACGTTTGGCAAAATTCCTCAATATCAAATTTCATGGAAATTCGTCCATCGGTTTTCGAGTTTCGTGCGATGTTAAAAAGGGTGCCAAAGGGTTGGGAACGCGTTTAAATTCCTGGTTATANTCATGTAGTACAATTTATGAAATACAATTGGACGAATTAAGAATGCCGTCTTCTGGGATGTGCCGCCATGTAGATCTTGTGTGAACCGACGTTTCGGAGTAACGTGACGTTTCCAACTTCATGATACAAACATCCGCGAGCGAGAAATCAGCGTGAGCAGGTACGTAGCCACCTCCTTGCTTCTCCTTGTCTTCAACTTGTGGTCTGTTCCAATTCAGAATTGACTTTTGAAAGTAAGATTCGCCGATACCGTGGCGGCCCGGGTTCAAACCGAGTCTGGTTAAGTGGGATCTGTGGTGGATAAAGTAGCGCTGGGGTAGGTTTTCTCCGAGTACTTCGGTTTCCCTTGCCAATCTTCATTCCACCAAATTCTCCCTTGTCATAATCACCCGGGGCAAGTACAGTAGGCCAATCAGTGGCCGCATTGCCGAGTGGACCCAGCTGGATTCACACNAGCAGTGCCCGCCCCCCCCCCCCCCACACACACACACACACACTGTGCGCATTAAAAAGAAAAAGGATCGCTGATACACTTAGGACTCGAGTGACAGGGAATCCGTCAGTCTCAAGGCATTTACACATGGAGGACAGTACAAACATAAGGGGAAACGCGGATACACATCTAAGTCCCGTACGGAATTCGAATCCATGATCCCAGTGTTCGAGCATTCGAAGACATTATGCACCCTGGACCGCGCGGCAACTGAGATGTGAAATGTCAGAACTACGGTTCTGCATTTGCTGCGTGGCAACCTCATACAGGACATTTCTTTTGGTGGAAAGTTGTTCATGACTTGTGGCTGTCCCAATATGTGCAGCGATGGTGCAACCTCTCGCTCGGTTTGTGCTGATTTACGCGGGAGCCGTGCGGTATGTTGAAGCGCCGGCTCTATGCAAGCCTGCGTCTCCCCCCGACTTTCCTGTGTAATGTTACAAGCACATCTTGACATTCAGTATTCGTCCTGCATGCACAATCAGTTTTATTGCTCTTGACGTGATAACGCTACCCATTTAGAGACTTGCACAGTGGTTCACAAATATGTATTTCGGAGAAACAAGCTGGCCGACAATCTTTCGTTCACTTTACATGACGTAACCGAGTGCCCACCATATTCACTTTTACTCTGAATATGAAGGCATACACTTCTCAGAAATGTTCGTATCCTGCCTACAAGAGTATACGGGGGCACAATCTGACGAATCATAGCTGCGGAAAGCTTCAAACATATAAACCCTACCAATGTCACGCGCTGGCTGACGGGTCACAGCTACAAGAAGGCCGGCGGGGTCCGTAACAGACAGAGCAACCTCGAAATGTATTACAGAGAAGCAGAAGGATCAGGAGTCGACTAGAGCATATCAGGGGGGGGGGGAAACACCTGTATGGATCATCAGAAAGGAAAAGGTCCAGCTTAGGAAACAGTAAACTATTACAATGGATCATACTGATACACGAGTTTGTAATGCGGGCTGGGTGGAGCTGGCTAATGGCGGAGCTGAAGCTTCTAGTATAATACAGCATTAACGTCACTCAATAAAGTTTCCCTTGTGCTTAATCAATCATTACGTCATAAAGGTGGGTGGGGAACGGAGGTACACACGCATTAACCGCGGTAATACATAGAAGGGAATGGCCAGCTTCACGCTCTGGCCAATTTATTCCCCGGGAACACTTGTATAAGCCCCGGTACAGTCCCCACAGCCAGTCTTCAATAATGAGAAGGAAAGAAAAATGTTTATGGCCTGCCAGGAATCGAACTCTGATTCCTTGGTTCTCCAGCCCGTAGCCTAGTCGCAACAATTTGATTTGAGATTCTCATCGCAGTGGTTCCATCTGTAGTGCTGTGAAAGTGAACCGACGTTTCGGAGCAACGTCTCCTGAGCTGAAGAGTACGCCAAGCAAGACATTAGCATGAAGCAGACAGGAAGCAATGCTGAGCCGACGTCTTCCTCCGAAACGTCGGTTGGCGCTCATTGGATTACACGGCGTTATGTCTCAGAAGATGGACCTCTTCACAGTTGCTGTATCTTCTGAGATATAAGGAACATATATTTTGGTCCCCTGATGAAGAAGCTTGCCTATTCAAGGCCAGAAAACTATTTTCGAGCCCCCGTTTTCAAATACATTCAATTTGTCTGTAGCCCTCTTCGGCAATGTTTCCAGCTAATACTACAGAATGCGTAATAATTCACAACTCAGATAAGGTATCAGCTGATCTGTCACTACATTCTGGTACAAATATAATGAAAACATCAAAACCTATCACACAATTCCATTTTAAATTCACTCTCCAGAAGGAGGGCAACACGGTGACTACTTGTGATACGGGAAATTCGTGCTGCTGTGGACGTTTCCACGAAACCCATTCACAGTGAGCAGAAAGCAGAGCAGTAACTGCCAATTAATTGGATTTTCCTATCAGAAGCTAAATGTCATGAGATAATACTTTTATTGTCTTGTTTTGCATGGAACGACTCCATCAGATGAAGGTTATTGGATTGGAAATGCGAAATGTGTTATTTCCAGTTATCCTCTGCCATTGTTCCTTTTAGGCAATTAGGCATACATGTCTGTTAGCATTTACGTTTGGTTCCATCTTTATTTTCTGTTATGTTTATGACAGTCCCATCATCCGCGTGTTTCTTTTATTGTTATGTATTTTAACAAATTACAGATACCGTATTGGGTTCGACCCTTGAACTTTGGTCTGTGGTAATTTTTTTTAAGTTAACAGAGACAGAAACATGGAAGTGGCTCAAAATTATACTGTAAATTTCGAAATGTCTATCATTTATTTATAAGTAAATACATAAACTGGCCGTGCCATAGCTCAAGCGGTTAGTCGCTGGCTTCCCACCGCGGCGGTCCGGGTTCGATCCCGGGTCTGGTCAAGTGGGATTTGTGGTGGACAAAGTGGCGCTGGGGCAGGTTTTCTCCGAGTACTTCGGTTTCCCTTGCCAATCTTCATTCCACCAAATTCTCTATTATCATAATCACCAGGGGCAGGCTGCACTAGGCCAATCAGTGGCCGCCGTGCCGAGTAGACCCAGCCGGACTCCACTCCCCACTAAGAGAATTAAAAAAAAACATAAATTAATGCACTATTAAATTAGCGCTGAAAAGTATACTTACTAAAGCAATGAACAGAGTTATCGCAGGGGATGCAGAGAACGCATACAATGCCGGAAACAATAATCTTCTTCGTCGTCTTCAGAAGTTTCCACCGCATGTGGGTCGCCTAGCAACCAAGCCTCTCAATATATCTGTCTTCGAAACCTCCATGCCTCATTTTCTTCCAAAAATTTTTCTTGTTATTTGTTTCTTCTGGGTGACAGCCGAGCCCGATGTACCTTGCTTGATCTCGGCCTTCCTTTTGGGCCCTTTATTTTTAGTTCCACGTTCAAAACTTCCTTTGGGGTTCCATCTTCCTTCGTCCACGTCATATTATTCTGTTGCAAGGGACCCTCATCGCGTGTCCCCAACCCAATTACAATATCCAGTATTAATGCAATACAAAATACAGGTTATTGGCTCTTCTAAATTAGCAGTATTAATGAGTAAGACGACGTACTGGCAGCCCCGCCCACAGGCAGAATTATCGGGTGCTGGGCTCAGTTGGCGCACCGGCATTCCATCATCTCAAGAAGCAGCACAACGATTTTAATGTACAGACGTTTATCAATTTGTATTACAAAAAACATATTTTTAGATTAGTAATGCTGTTTCTCTTTCTCTTTCTCCTGTCTCTTGCTGATACAGTACCATATAAGAAGGCTCACATTAAAGGGAAACTAGACCAAAATAATCGAGCAGATTCATCACATCTACATACTGTGAAGGAAAAATCCATTGCTAGGCAACGGCTCGGTAATCACGTTCGCGCTGCAATGAATAGCAACGAAAGAGTCGCCACCAGGTAGCAAGTCCCCAAACAAAGACATTCCCGTGACAAGGGGGGAATGAACTAACTGTTCGACATGGTGACTTATATTTCGGCCGCCTGGAATTTATAAAAAGAGCCATGATTCATTCGTAAGCGAATTATCCCGTGTGGACGAGGAGTCGAATACCTCCACCGTAACCCTGCGTGTCATAGGAGGCGACGAAAAGGAAATATCGAATCTGAGAGAGTAAAATATGGTCTGAGTCCCAAGGGACTGGGACCCAAGAATGACTGCGCTGGCGAGAGCCAGCAACAGACCCGTCCTCTCGTCAGAGAAGGCGCCCCACACCAAGAAACCCACAACTGTCTGACAGTAATAAAAATCTGGCCGTTAGCCCCAGATAGGTGCTTTATTCTAAGGCAAACTGGCCGACTGACCGTCGGTTGTAACATAAGACTCGTAAGAGAATTCAGAAGTCTGAGAGCAGAAGGAGTTCAGTGCGTGAACACTGACTCGATGTTCGTTATTCGTCGCAGAAGAAGAGGAGACACTCGTCCAGCAAGGAATGGAGCGAGTCACTGATTGTGAGCTGTTATAATTGGTTGTAATTGTAAGGAAGCGCCAATAGATATAATCATCTAATCCAGAACCCATTCTTATTATCAGTCACGCAAACCCCCCACACGTGACGTCATCCTCATAGAAAGTCGAAGTAAATAACTTAATACGCAACTGCGTTAATGAGAGAGGAATTTAATCTCGTGCGAGGTCGAAGGTTACTGTCTTTTGGGATGTGATACCCCGTCCCTGGTGGAAATTTCTCAACGTTTCGGAAGAACCATCTGGCTCATCTCCCATGGTTCCAGGCTGCATGACTTCATATCCCATCATCTCAAACGTCGGGGGAACTTCCAGTAGCTCAAAACGTTTCTTATAAAACAAACTGTGAACTCGGCGCTCGGAATCGACGATAATATTAACCACACAGGTTACTTAGTGACGGTATTTTCGTTACACGGATTAAACAGCGTTGAATTAGATGGGATGCTTGATCACGAATAAGTAAGAAAGAATACACGTATGTACGGAGACAGCTGTAAACTAGTCATTGTTCTGAACAGACTGAGGAAATCTACGAAAACCAGAAGGTTAGCAAGTAGGCCTTACAAAATTCGAATAGGACACCGTCAAAACAAGAGCGTGAAGCCGTGAAATTGGTTCAGGACACTGTCACATAGTGGGCTTTTGTGGTGAGCTGAAGGGTTGTGTAACAAAACAGAATCTGCTGCTGGCTGTTGGCTTACTGTTGATTTCCTGGCGATTGCTCGGGGAATACTCTGTACCAGAGGGTTAATATATACATGACACAAATTCTGAGTTTCCGTCCAGCCGTAGGCACGTGACAAGTACGACCAGTTCCATCTGAATAAAATTCTATGGTTGACACAGATGCCGTCCATATTCAGTGGGCCATCATTGCAACATATTTGTCACGTCGACGTCAAAACAAAATTGGAAATGTGCAAGCTGTACCGCAACACGCAGTCTCCTTTCTAACCGTGGCATTACGGATGCTTGTAGCTGTCCCGAACAGATCTGAACAAAAATTCTATATGCAAAGTTGCGTGTACACGATTCCAGAAACCGTTCGAGATCTCACGCACCTGAAACAGGCAAAGACAAATCTGAACGAAAAGCATGCATGAAGAGCGTTGGACGAAATCGTGGAACGGTTTTCTGTTTCGAAATTTAAAACAGGAGTTCGATATATTTCGGAAGATCAATTTTGTTACGGTCTATTTAACGAAACAATCTGACGCTCATGTCCTGGCCGAGAATCGAACCGGACACCTCCTAAACAGAAGTCAGAAGTGTTGCCATCAGTTTCAACTCGCATAGTTAACGATTTAGTACCGCGCGTAATTATCTGCGAGTTAAGAAATTAATTTTTAATTATTATTACCAATATGCATGAGTGCCTACTGTTACAGACAAGCCTTCAAGTGGCGCCTCAATCGGTCTTCCTGAGAACTAGCTGCAGCTGTTGGAACTGCAATCGAGAGGAAGTTGTACACACTCAAGGATTTAGACGAACGTCATGCTTCAGTGTCAGTAATTAAACGGGTGGATAAAGCAACCACATAAACGTTAAGGATGCCCTAAGTATGCCTCGGGACTATCCTGCGATCGGCCACAACAACGCAGGCTCTCTGTAAACAGTGAGACTGTTCCCATGTTCCCAGTTCCTACTGCGAACTTCCAGTGTGGCCCTCCTGACTGAACTCCTTGCTCCAGAGGTCTCAAAATAACTTTTCCAAACTACAAAATTCACCATTAATTCGGAAACTCAAATACCGTGAGCCCTGTCTCAAGCCACTACTCTTTTTTGCTCTGATGTCTTTACTTCCACACTGCCCTCACCAAAAAGTCGAGAGGGGGAGGCCTGGGAGCCCTCTAACACAGCGAAGTTCTTTCTCCCGCCCTAAAGTAACATGTCTCTCATTTCATGTCGCCTCTACTCTTTTCCGCTTCTCTTCATGTTCAAAACGGTCAACAGAGGGACCATCGGAAAAACAAGGCAACTGGAGACAGGAAAGACATCCGGAACTGAGATTATTCTGCAGAGGGCAGCAACCATGTCTCTTGAGTTGCTTCCTCCTCACTTAACAAGTGACACATGTAAGCATTTCATTCTAGTCGTAAGAAAATGTATGGGGGAGCTGAGATACAGCTCCATGCATTCTTATCCTCAGCATTAGATGAAGATGAACAGTCAGCTTCATCCCACGTTAATTTAACCTCTCAGGAAGAGCTCCCTTTGAGGAGGCTGGTGTGACCCTGACGCTGGACGCCTGGGAGAAGATAGGGCTCGCTTGTTGTCGAAAGTAATCGATCCCTGGTCTCGAAGTAGTTTAGCCAGTAGCCTACTCACTAACCTACCGAACTGCACAAACTGGGTTAAATAAGTTGCGAGGAAAGGAGAAAACAATGCCTGAATAAATATCTCGAAAACATGTTAATGAAAACATCTGCCTCCGAGATATTCATGTCTGCTATCAGTTATTATGTAAAGAATATGTCATACGAAATTGCGATGTACGCAGTTTAAATGCCTGAAACCAAATGCCTCAGGTGATGTTCCCATGTAATTTAAAAATATATTAACATCTCAAATACTGGTTAAATCCGCATAAATTGTAATGTGGGCGGCACAAGCTTTTGAAATAGCATTTCTGAATTGTGTATGTTTCTACAATGCCGGTCTCCTCACATAGCCCACAGCATGCTTACAAAAATGCAATAATACTTTATATTTAACCTGGCAGTGCTGAAGCCGTAAGGCTGTATTTCTATATAACCATGAATATGAAACGTAACTAATATAAAATACAGAGTAAAGTCAATACGAGGACAAGTACGGAAGGGATCTACATAAGTTCGCATGGCCAGTTTTCTTATGGGTTACTTCACGACACTGTCAGTAGAAAGGGAGGTGTGTGATGAACTGTGAAGGGTCTGGGATGGAAAGACTGTCGTAATGGACGTACTTTCCCGGCATTCTCCGGGAGGGTCTCCGGAAAACCACGAAAAGCCTCAGCCACGATAGCCACCTCCACAAGAGGAGTTCGAGTTCAGAACATTGCCGCTACACTAAATCACTCAGTAGTACGGTCCTCACGAATAAGCAAAATGCCACAAAATTAAGAACACGACAAAACCCGACGCATGAAACTAAAACTGCCGAGCTGCTGCCCCGCCAGCAACAATCCTAGATGCACGCAACAATGCACTGGTGCTGGCGGTGGTCGCTGCGAAAGTTCTGTGACTTTAAGGTAACAAATACGACAATGGCTTAACATCTGTGAACTTTACTTGTTGAAATACAGGTTGATATAATGTGTACACATTAATTGGGGACCTTTCATCAGCTTTTCTTACAATGATCAACTGAATGAGAATAAGATGGGTGGGACATGTAAAACGCACGGAGGAGATGATAAAATATACAGGATTTTAGTTTGATATTCTTAGGGGAACACATGAGGCTACTTACTTTTGGGCCCCACGGTCGTCTAAGAACGTTGGCCCCTTCTACTGTCTCTATCACTTGCCTTTTGTCTAC
Source organism: Cryptotermes secundus (assembly GCF_002891405.2). NCBI lineage: Eukaryota > Metazoa > Arthropoda > Insecta > Blattodea > Kalotermitidae > Cryptotermes > Cryptotermes secundus. Next base: position 591,391 of record NW_019727405.1, on the reverse strand, counting down.
ATCTTTTCATTTTCAGCTCTAAATCATGATAATCATCCGCTGCTACCCCAGCAGAGCTGCAGTTGGCTCAAACGCGGCGAAACTTCCAACTGCATTCTAGCAATGCTGAGGCGTGAACGTACAAATGCGGGCCTGTGACTTGATAAGCGCAAACAATACGAGTATATCCAGAAGCAGAATCATCTCATACTTCCAGCATTCTTAACAAAACTGTGTAGCATCATCAACAGAGTTGGTTCGTGCCATTTGAACTTCAGGTATTTATCTACAAGCTGCAAACTTCAGGCAACAAGAGACGGAAAACTTCACGGCATCTTCTTGCACACTGACAGACGACTTGAGTTGAAAAAGATTTTCCTTCTCTTCTTCACGGTATTATCTTGTTAGACCTGCTGACACCAGACAAAACCTGTGTTCTTCGGCCGTCATCACAACCGGATGCCTACAAAATACAAACCTGACAATCCATCGAAACGTCTCTATGCAAAGTATCACCATTTTGGGTTACCTAACATGGCCATCTGCCGCGTATATTGCAGTGTTTCGGAATCTACTGTACCAGAGACAGCCTGCTTCAACTATGAAACTGGGGACTTACTCAGGGGCGTGAGGGACGTGGAAACCCGTCAGGGGAGACAGTGGGGTGTGGAGGTCCGGAGATCCTCTCCCGAAAAATACATACGAAGTGAAACAGAATGCATACATTTTAGTAATATGCGCGTTGATACGTTAAGTATATTCGGATATTTAGAGATTCTCGTGTGGATTTGTAGGTATGGAGAACTCAGCCCGTATTCCGAACAGCAAGATAATAAATATTTTTTCAGAAAAATCTATGTCTTAGTTTAAAATAATGTATATTTGTATTAATTAAATAAATAAAAATATAGGGTGCAATCTAAGTAATGCGAAATCACGTTAATCCGTAATCCCATTTACCCGAACTGAATTATAGCACCGCCAACAGTTACTTTCAGCATAAGTGAACTTTTGTGAAACATGACAGTGTGGCGTGTAGTCCAACATCCACAGGTTCTGGTCGTTCTACTCGCACATATATAAATCTTTGTCAGTTCTCCACAGCATCCAGACCAGCTCTGTCCCCGGTGGTAAAGCGGCCGGGACGTGAAGCTGACCACTCACTTGAAACTAGTGATGAGGTCAAGAAAACATGGATCTATACATCCACTCCCCCATACGTCTTCATGGAGTGGTGCTTAACTAGTTAAGCCCAGGGACAATTTTACATTTTTTAAATTTACCTTCACATATAAATCTTTTGAATGTATAATTTTATTAAAATTCTAATTTCACACTTGAAATTCAATAATCCGAATGATTCGATAGCTCGAACACACAAGTTCACAATATCGAGGCTGCCCTGTTTATACAAAATGAAATCCCGGGGCGCACACTCCAGGAAACACCGGGGTGCCTCCTGCAGGACTGTGAACCACCTCAATGTTGATTTAACATTTTAACAGACGGACGGATGAGCATACCGGCATAGCTTCCAGCTGCATAATTAAAGAAGCACTAAAAATGTGAAAACCTAGACCAGAATAGGTCGGTATCATCTGCGAACTGTAGCGATTCTGACTACGAGTTGCAACGTATCAGAGTTTCTGTTTGTACAATTGCTGGGCTTCCCAATGACTGAAAGTCTATTCCTCTCTATGGGCTTCAGCGCCAGGGAAATGGTACAACTGTTGTCCGGAGGGCAATGGGTTCATTTATACAGCAAATTACGTAATTAAAAATCAGCAAAAATTAATCAAGTTTTAGTTTTCAGAGCAAAACAGTGCAATGTAGCAACGATTCTTTAAGAATAACTTCATAATGAAGCAGATAGGAATTAAGTGAGAATGAGTAATTTAACTTTAAAAATATTTAATATATTTCTTATTTTGAGTTGTTCACCATTGTAGTTCCAAGCGCTGTTTTTTAAAATATATTTTTTTTATTCTTTTCATAACAGCCTTACATACAAAGACAGCATACGCTATAAAGATGGCGTGTTACAATTCCCGCATAAAATTCGAAGACTCGTATTTCAAAGTCACATGAGAAGTTCATATCTTACGGGAGAGGAGCAGAACAGAGAGCTTGTGAGCAGAGGAACTGAATTGAGTCGAGTCTTCCGAACTGGCAGTTTCAGAACAATGGCAAGAAATGAATTAGACTTTGCAAGGAAGATTCCATGTGTGATTTGAAATTACTGTGAGACTGATAAATCCGTTGCCAGGATACGACTAGTGAAGCCTGAGAAACCTATTGACTGTGCAACGGTGTACTCTAAAGTATGTAGAATAGCGATAGCTCTGTATTTGCTGTAGTCCCGAACTGTGTGAATGTATAAGATGCAATAAATCCAATCATCCAATCAAAACCCCGTCTTATAAGACACCCTTACACGTGACAGTATATTAGCTGAAAAAATGTACGAATTTATTATTTCTCAACGTGTTATTATGCAAATTTTGTCGGCGTAGTAAAGGTAAATTACTGAAGCTTTGATATGTGTCAGAAGCAGTCGCGGTTCCCGTAACCCTCCCAGTCCTGTAAGAACCTGTTCTTGCCAACCGCGGTTTTGCGGTGATTTCCAGGAACATAAGCCTCCAGGACTGGACAGTGATCTATGTATGAGTTACTGTCCTACTACATTCATACCCGGAAAGACATTGTAAAGTCCATTCCCTCTGTGAATAAGTGTGCCTCATGCCTCATGCCTCATGCCTCGTGTAGGTAAGCCTACAGAACAAACGTCTCTGTAAATACAGGATGTCCGGATGAAAGGTATCCAAAATAAAAAATATATATCTCGGAAACTAATTGTCATACACGTATCCGGTTTATGTCATCGGAAAGGAAAATTCTTAAAAGTTTTCTTTTTCTCATACCAGGCTTACGCGCATGCGCCGCCACGGTTCTGCCGCCGTGTTAGGAATCACCCGGACAGAGAGATGGCTGGGATATGAATTGGCAGAGGTGGACCAATCGCTTGGCCTCCTAGGTCGCCAGATTTAACCCCAGTGGATTTTTCTTGTGGGGTTATGTGAAGAACATTGTCTACCAGGTTAAGATCAATGATCTTCAATACCTGAAAGCCAGCATAAGGGACGCTGTGGCTACGGCAACACCAGACATGCTTCAAGCCTGGATATTTGTCGTGCCGTCAAGGGAGCCCACATTTAAATTTACTGAGAAGGTTATATAAGCAGAAAGAAACTTTGATAGTTTCCTTTTGTAATTGCGTTAACCCATTAATGTGTATATAAATTCTTTCTGAGATATAATGATTTTATTTTGGATACCTTTCGTCCGAACACCTGTACATCTCTATATCCCACCGGCGTATGACTAGTGGGAGTGTGTTGCATGTGGAATCCAATATTCTTCTAATGAGATGTCACAGTTTACGTCACCAGGTGACAATGAAGCGCCCTCTTTCCAACAGTAGATGGGGTACAGAACTACATATGGTCCGCGATGGTTTATATTGCATAGCATTAGCAGGTCCAAACACTCTTCTCAAAACAGGGAAACATTTGAAATATTTAAGGAAATTCTCTGAGTATGCCTGTAGTAATAGAACTGGAAAGTTATATGTGAACTTTTGATCAAAGGAAATGTATTTGTGAACTGGCCTAACGATCGCTCGACTCAGTCCTTGTCTGAAATGACATAAGGAGAATCTCAGAGGCAGTCAGCTCGTTATTCCCTTCTTGCTCTAAGCGCGTCGCTTCCACTTGCTATTAATTTTCTGCTTGCAATGCTCCAGGACATAGCCACTATATTATACTAATACTCCATACATTCTACAAGAAATGCTTGCGTCACGAATTTTTTTTTTTCACTCCTTTTGAAGTATAGAAGTTATGAAGAGAAATTTCCTCTCCATCTTGTTTCGTATTGCTTTATCAGATGTTAAGAAAATGCGGATGCTGCATACCGTTCTGTCTGTAAACATAAAAACTTGTAAAATATTTCCGTCCCTGCATATCAATTTATGAGATGCTTCGCGAAGTGTTGTGACTGTATAGCAGTAACTTTCAATTAATTACTTACTTACTTACTTACTTAGGGCCTTTGGTGCATTTCACGACGCTGTTGGTAGCTCAGATTACAAGTAAGGTAAAGTTGTCTCTGTGCTTAACTAATTAAGCACTACGCCATGAAGGCGTATGGGGGAGTGGATGTATAGATCTACATTTTCTTGACCTCAGCATTAGTTGGAGGTCAGTGGTCAGCTTCACGCCCAGGTCGCTTTACCGCCAGGGAAAGAGAACCCCATACCAATTGGATATGAGGTTGGGTGGACCCAAGAGCAGATGTGGACGATGTGTAGAAGTGGAAATTCTTACCTCCACCAGGACTTGAACTCCGACCCCTCGGTCGTCCAGTCCGTAGCCAGTCGCTATACCGGCTCCTCAGATTACATGTGGAGAAGGGTAAAATCATTAGTGAATAGAAATCAGAGAGGACGGAAAGGAAGCGCTTGGCATAGTTCGAAGCAGCATCTCCGCATCTGCTTATAGGAATTGAGGAAAGACACGAAAATATTCAGTCAGCATAATCGGTAACCGGCCGAGATCTGAACCGAACACCTTCCGAATGCAAGCCAGCAGCGTTACAGCTTCAGAAAACTTTCTCGGTCAACAACTGTGGCACCCTATCACACTCTGAGGTTTCAATAAATTACCCATACTTTACGGCCAATCGCATTTCCACAGCAAAGCCCAGTTACTTTTCTTGGTATATTTAAAGGCGGCATGGAGGGTAACATGACCATAAGCGGCGAATTCGTCCAAAGGAGAGAAGGAAAATCCTCGTGATCTATTTCAAGCTGGCCTATCCACATAATTCTGGGGAGTGGCTGGGGAAAACAACAAGAAATATACTTCTTTTGGCTTATTTTGGACTTCACCCATCGTCCGGTATATAAAAAAGACAAAAATACCACAACGTTTCGGAGACTGGATCTGTCTCCGTCTTCAGGTGTATAAGGAAGGTTTAACCTACTCAGTTGGGCCCCTTAGAAAGAGCTAGTCTCAATCACTGGACCAGGACTGAGACTAGCTCTTTCTAAGGGGCCCAACTGAGTAGGTTAAACCTTCCTTATACACCTGAAGACGGAGACAGATCCAGTCTCCGAAACGTTGTGGTATTTTTGTCTTTTTTATATACCGGACGATGGGTGAAGTCCAAAATAAGCCAAAAGAAGTACAGTATACACCATCGTCAGAATCCTTTCAAGTCAACAAGAAATATTATTCCGGATGGTCTGTCAGCGAGGTGAGATTCAAATCTCAGACCTTCCTGAAACACGATGCTGGAGGTAAACGTCACCAATTTCGGTAAAAATATTACCTCTAATAAAATAAGTTACTAAATCGAATGTCTCTAAGGCAGGTTGTTACATTTTCTGTAGCATAATGAATGTTGTCTGTCGCTATTTCTGCAATAATTGCAACAATATCTGAATACAGCACCAAAGCTACCAAGCAACTAACCTAGCAATTTAAAACGATGTTTGTAATTAAATAATAAAGTAAACGAACTAAACGAACTAACAATATTAATTAAGTAACTAAACCAATTAAAGAGTCAGTTAACTATTTCGTATCAGAAGCAATAAGTTTGGCGCTAAATTTTAATGAACAACTTTGCTTTCACTGAATACGCTGCATATAGTGTTGAAGGTTCTTCGTTTCGGTAAGCAATACAGTTTTTTTCCTTGGCACTACAGCCCCAGTGGGCCTAGGCCTACGTCCATGAACTTCTCCGTTCACTTCGGTTTTTCTAGATCTTACACATTCGGTAGGACTCCTTGGGCGGGTGATCAGCTCGTCGCAAGGCTTCTACCTGTACACAAACACAGAAAAACGCACACAAACATCCATGCCCTTGTGGGATTCGAACCCACGATCCAGGCTTCCGAGCAAGCGAAGACAGTGTACACCTTAGACCGCTCGGCTACCGTGACCGGCTAAGCAATACAGTTACCATCTTCAATGTCAACACGTTTGTGGGGTTTGAGAGGTCCTTATATAGGACAAAGGGTGGTGAGTCGAGACATAGCAGAGTGGGGTCGAGGCGTAGCTTCATCTGAACTCGTTGCCTACTGTACGTGAGGACTTCCCATACTGACACTCAAAATGGCAAGTGCAATGTTTGACGAAACGATGCAAATGTGCAACAGCCTACGAGCGTACTTCCGTACTTACTTAGTACATTTATTTCTTTCCAATTTATTCTACGGAGCTGTCGGTAGCTCTGGCTACTTAAGTCAAATGGTGCGATGACGTGGAAGGGAGAGGGCGGGCGTGGCAGCAGCACAGACTAACCAAGAGATAATCTGAGGCGTCCTATTTCACAAGCCCCATTCATTCTTTGTCGTATACGATCAAATAAAAAAGTTATTTGCCCTTATCTTCTGTTCATGTCGTGAACATTATAATTAGCAGTAATGGAAGCATGCTATGCAAAATGTAAACGAAACGTCTTTTTAAGAATTGCTACAAAAATCGCAGGTTTCTTTTAAGCAAAGATGATAGAAACTAACAAACCAAAACAAAAGAATGAATTGACAAACTTGAAACGCCCTGGAAAGCGCGACAAAGTTTCGAGAAATTTGATCTGGAGGCGCAATTCCTCGTTGTCTACGGCGACGTTTAGGCAAGGAAGCAGATTTCGTGTAAAACTACAATATATGGCACTGACAAGGGAAGTGACGACATATACATCAACAGCGATAGCCAGTAATACCCTTCGGACTGGTGTCATGCAGTGCTTGCGTGCGCCGGAAGCAAGGAAAGCCAGAGAAAGGCGGATGCAGGGTGCATCTGTCTGCATACTATCTAACGGAGAGTGGATATCTGTCCGCCAGTTGGCTCGACAGGGTCGTGCTAAGCTCCGCGGCCCAATTCATCATCTCCATAGATTAACGTCGCGGGGTTTAAACTCGTAATTCCGGTAGCGATAAGGAGAGGCACGGACTGGACTGAATATCGCGAGAGGCATAATAAATTTGTGTCTGCTTCTCTCGTTTGGTCCGTAACAAAAGAGTGAGCTTGTAATTTATTTAAAAGTGGAAGCGTCTAGTAAACAAGAATCGTTCGTTTCATGAGGATTACATTAACGGAATTAAATTCATGTCGTATGAAATTATCGTATATATTGAGAGGAGGCGAGACAATGTCTCATGTCTGCTTCCCATTTATAAATTCAGTTTGCCACTTCCCTTGTCTTCCTGAACCTTTAACTTCACTGATAGATGGACGACATAATTCGTTCAGTATCACAGTGCTGAAGTATTACCAGCGAATAAATTCTGCCCAGCTCGGGCCTCTGGGTTGCGAGCCAGGAGTGGGGTAAAGAACAGCAAGATGAAAGGGGAGAGTGGCTGCAGCTGCACTGTAACCTAACCTTGCCTAAACCACACGCTCTGCAGTCCTCGTCTCAGTAGATTCGAAGAGATCTGCGCGCGCATTCTGTTGAGAACGGCCGCATCTAAATACAAAGGCACTACCTGATATTGTGTTGCATCTAGAAATAATTGGGGTTGGAGTCCATAGGGTCTAGACCGGTTCTGGGGCTTAGTTAGCCTCCTATCCGATGGGTACACAGTGATCTGCCTCGGGTGGGGGTAGGGGGTGGGGGAGGTAAAGCAGCAGGTGCGTCAGGCCAACCATTCACCTCCATCTACTACCGAGGTTACAAATGGTGGAGCTATACCTCCACTCCCCAGTATTCCTTCATGTCAGAGCAGCTAATTACATAATTCAGGATAACCTTCACCAAGAAATTACCATACCTTTACGATAAATGGGCAAGGCCCATGAATCCCCTTTGTTTATCTCTTGCATTACGCAATCGTATAATAATCAGCCCTGTCACCTTAACTAGTATCCGTTCCTTTTCTTCATGAAGGTAAGAGTGATAACTAGGGTCGCGCCATAGCTCAAGCGGTTAGCCGCTGGCTTCCCACCGTGGCGGCACGGGTTCGATCCCGGGTCTGGTCAAGTGGGATTTGTGGTGGACAAAGTGGCGCTGGGACAGGTTTTCTCCGAGTACTGTACTGTACTTCGGTTTCCCCTGCCAATCTTCATTCCACCAATTGCTCCACAATCACCCTCACCTATCATCTGGGGCTGGTACAATAGGCCAGAAGTGGCCGCAGTACAAGGGACTTAGTCCCACCCCACTAGCAATAACAAAAGAGTGATAAAAGAACACGTTTAATCTCTTTAATTTCACGTAAGCAGCCTGACAGTTCAGCAACAAGCTGGTAGGGTTTGCAACACAATGGGGGCTCCTCACATTGACAACTTACTTACTTACTCATGGAGCTGAGTCCTTCTGGAGGAGCCACCAATTCTGCAGCTACTCAAGAACTTCCCAGCATTCTATGGAACCCGAAGGTTCATTACCGT
>NW_019727405.1:581184-582834 GCF_002891405.2 Cryptotermes secundus | reverse complement strand
TCTTCCCTTCTGGCTTTCCCACCAATATCCTATATGCATTCCTCGTCTCGCCCATTCGTGCTACATGACCTGCCCACCTCATCCTCCTTGACTTGATCATTCTAATTATACTTGGAGAAGAGTATAAGTTATGAAGCCCCTCATTATGCAGTTTTCTCCAACCTCCTGTCACCTCACCTCTCTTCGGTCCAAATATTCTCAACACCCTGTTCTCAAACACCCTTAGTCTATGTTCCTCCTTTAACGTCAAAGACCAAGTTTCAGACCCATACAGAACCAAGGCAAAATTATAGTTTTGTGTATTCTCATTTTTGTTTTTGGACAGCAGACGAGAAGAAAAAAAGTTCTGGACTGAATTGTAGCAAGCTTTGCCCGAGTTCAATCACTTGTTAATATCCTCCTGAATCAGGTTTCGACCTGTTATCGTTGTTCCCAAGTATCTGAACTGTGCCACATTTTCAAAACATCTGTTTCCTATCTTCATGTCATGATTCTGCCCTGCATTTTGGTGACGAGACAGCAACATGTACTTAGTTTTCTCAGTGTTTACTTCTAGACCAACCTCTTTACTTGCGTCAATTAAAGTTCGTGTGTTTTTCTTTATGGTATCTACATTATCACCTAGTAGATTCATATCATCGGCATAGACCAACAGCTGACGTTTCCTGTTTAATTTCAGTCCCACCTGGGTTTCCTGGACCTTCCTAATGGCATATACTAAAGCAAAGTTGAAAAGGAGTGGCGGTAAAGCATCTACTTGTTTTAGACCATTCTGGATAAGAAATTTATCAGACAAATGTTTACCTACACGGACTTTACTATATGTTTCGTTTAAACACATTTTAATCAGCTTAACTAGTTTCATGGGCATCCCAAACTCTATCAGAATATTGTACAATACTTCCCTCCTAACTGAATCATAGGCTTTCTTGAATTCTATGAATTGCTGATGTACTGTCTCATCGTACTCCCATTTTTTCTCCAATATCTGACGAATGCAAAAGATCTGATCTGTAGTTGATCTGTAACGTCGAAACCCACATTGATGATCCCCAATAATTTCATCTGTATATGGACTTAATCTTGAGAGAAGAATATTGAATAACATTTTGTATGACGTTGATAGCAGTGATATCCCCCGATAATTACTACAGTCAGTTTTATCACCCTTCTTGTGAACTGGTACAATAACAGACTCCTTCCACTGATCAGGCAATTTTTCCTTATGCCAAATAGATGTAATTAGATTGTCACATTAACAATTATTTCAGCGAAATTTACTGAGCGGAAAAGCATTCTGCTCTATGCTAGACCATGCTGCGCATTAAACCGACGACTACGGGGAAACAAAGGCAATTTTCTTACTGGAGGGGTCTGGATTATGTTCCTTAAAACAACGTAACAGAGAGAAAAGAGGAAGGGGTGCACGAAGTAGATATATTCCAAATTATTTCAGTTGGCATTTTATTAGAAAGGATACTCAAGGAAGACATCTATGAAGAATGGAGTTTTAGCCTTAAAACTACTTATGTCAGCCAGACACACGCATAATTAGGCAGCGCAGCGAACATGGCGTGTGTCTTCCTTGGTTTTTTGATGACAAAAGTCTCGTTATTAAAAGGGAACAAAAACCATCAACCTATTCTCCCC